>NC_045163.1:29769572-29792072 GCF_900700415.2 Clupea harengus | reverse complement strand
TAAGTAGTGTGTGAATGCGTGGAGTCATATCTTAGTGAACAATCTCTCACACTCACACACACACACACACACACACACACACACACACACACACACACACACACACACACACACACACACACACACACACACACACACACACACACACACGCGTGGAGTCATATCTTAGTGAACAATCTCGGCTCACTGGGGTGGAAACTTCAGCTGCAGTCTTCAGGGACTCGGGACGAAGCAAAAGTGACAGTTGGCCCAAGGACACACTTTAAGAGCTCTCTCTGCACTGACAAAGTTACGCCTATTTCTAAAAATAAGTCACTTTCATGCCAGATGTTCAGGACTAACATGACTAACTTTATTAGTACAGAATAATCAACTGTTAATTTTATAACTCCTGCCACCAAAAGACAGGATTAAACCTTAAAGTGTGTTAGGGTTAGAGTTTAAAGTATAAGGTTATTCTAGATCCTTGAATGTGTCTTTTGCAGTTTAAAGAAACCAGATGTGAATAAGTCTCTCTTCACACAAACATACCCTGTAGGTCATGAGAGGCGGAGGCTAAATCACTGTTATTAACATAATCAGCTAAATCACTGTTATTAACATAATCAGCTAAATCACTGTTATTAACATAATTAGCTAAATATATGCTCTCCATAAACACTATTCCAATTACAACAGCCATCAATTAACACGCAGCAAATTCTACAGGGGTAGAGTTAGTTAAAATTCCAAACGCTCTTGGTGTGAACAGTATTTAATTCAGTAATTCAGGAGGCTCTTGGTGTGAACAGTTTTTAATTCAGTAATTCAGGAGGCTCTTGGTGTGAACAGTATTTAATTCAGTAATTCAGGAGGCTCTTGGGCTGTTCAGTATTTAATTCAGTATTTCAGGAGGCCTACATAAAGACATGCACAGGAGGTCACAGAGTGCTTTCTTGGTCAGTCTCTCCTGAGGCCTCTGGCAACAGCCCACGCTGAGGACAGACCCCAAGAGGAGAGCAATGTGTAGAGTGATCAATATAGAGATACTGCCCTCTGCTGGATATTGAAGGTAGTTGAAGTATTGTGCAGCATAGTTCAAGCCAGTATGTCTCAAGCAGAGGTAGGTAGTACACGTTGGGTTTACTCTGTTAGATGTACAAGTATTTGTTTTTAAATAAATTAAATATTTTTCACTCTTAATCAAGTACAATTTCAATTAGAAAAAAATGTCCTTATACTCCATTCTAAAATGTCCCTCGGGATTAATAAAGTATCCATCTATCTATCTATCCATTGCAGTAGGCTACACACGTCTCGCTACTTTTATATACAATTATTTGTATTCACACACACACAGCTTCTAACAACATTGACTGCTTTGGCTACATAAACATATACGTACACAACTCATCCGCCTCTGGCTACATAAACATATACGTACACAACTCATCCGCCTCTGGTTTGTATGTCAATGGCACAGCTATATTGAATCAGGGCGCTTCACAGTGAAAGGCTATGAAAGTCACAGTATTAGTCTCTGAGTGAAACCGGTGAACACAAACCCTAACCCTAACCCTAACACAATGGGTTGCATGGAGGTGTGCACATTGTGTATAAACTTTATTACAGGCTCAAGACCCACATGGTAAATAAACAATCCATACAATCAATAAATGACATATCAATATACGAGGAAAGAAGGGCTAAAAAAGGCACTAAAGGCACATTGTATCACTGGATCCAGTCAAAGTTATTGCTATTGTTAGAAAGCTAGCGAAATTTGGCTAAATTGAAAGTTACAAGCCTAGTCTAGGGGGCAAAAAGCTAACGCTAGTAAGCATTTAAGTTGGTGAGTGTGTGGTTTTTTCTAAGACTGATTAACACATAGGCCTACCGTCCTTGCCTACACATAGCCTTAAGCCTATTTCTCCTTCTACAGCTACATATATGTAGTACTCCTAAACTTAACAAAGACTCTCCATTTCAGCTCCATTTCATGTAGTCCAATATGTACATGCTCTTGTGGTCTATACAGCTTAGGAGATGATCTCATTTGCAGTCTAAGCAAAGAGTCAAAAGGCGGAGTCACGCTGCAGGAGTGATTCCTGGCCTTTTGTTAATTTGTGTGACTTGTCTTTGTGTTATTGTTTACATGTTAATTATACTAAGAGATTAAAATGTTTAACTATAATAATGTTTTTTTTTTGGGGGGGGGGCACAAAGCAATTTGGCTATCACAATGGCCATCAGCAGCACTCAATTTATTTATTTATTAAATGTTTATTTGGTGTAAAAAATAACATCATATAAAGTTACTCACTACTCAAGTAATTATTTTGATGGTTACTTTTACGCCTACTTGAGTGATTATTATTCTAAAGTAACAACACTTTTACTGGAGTACAGCTTTTGCTTACTCTACCCACTTCTGGTCACACAAAACCACCGTTTGGTCATCGAGGAGGACTGAGCTATGATCCCGGGTAAAAATAAAGTTTATTTTAATGTACTTAAAATGTACTTGAATACCAGCAATTACATTTCTAGCACATTATTGTTTTGTGTACTAAATATAATTGCAAATACATTTCTACATCAGTAGTACTTATAAATATAAATATAAGTACACTAAATATAAGTACATTAATAAGCACTTCATATGAGCACACTAATTAGCACTAATATACATACATGAAGTGTTTTATTAGTGCATTGCATAATTGAGAGCTTTGAATGTTAAATATAAGTGCAATTTCAGTGGATTTTTTAAGAAATATAATACAAATGTAATAATTTCAGGTACGTTTCACCTCAGTAGTACTCCTGTGTACTTAATATAAGCACACTAATAAGCACTAATACTTACTTAATACTTACTGTGCTCACTGTATTCAGATGAAGTATACTACCCCAGAAATATACAGAAGTGTCTTATTAGTGTGATACTAGTTGATTTTCATAGACCTATAGTATTATCAAGCCAGATCTCACTTTGTTAGCTAAGTTCAGCCATTCAGTTGTATTGGACAACGTTATTGATCTAGTTAGCTTGCTATGTTATGATAGAAAATAGGAAATGTATTTGTAATTCAATCAGAATGTGTGGGTTTGCCACTGTAAATATATTTACAATTTAATATCCGCATTTGTACAATATACTCTAAGTTGAAACATTTTTTAAAATGTACAGCATTAGTAAAATAAATAAATGTACTTAAGCTTCAAGCCCTGTGCCACGCTCCACAGCTGCACCCCTCCCCCAGGCGACCACACAGAGCCCCCCCCTCCCCCCCACCATCACGGCGGATCAGGTCACAGGAGAGCTGAGGAGACTGCGCCCCAGGAAAGCAGCCGGCCCTGATGGAATCTGTCCAAGACTCCTCAAGGCATGCGCGGTGGAACTGGGTCCGCCTCTGCAGCATCTCTTCAACCTGAGCCTCCCACTGGGGAAGGTACCTGCTCTGTGGAAAACTTCCTGCCTCATCCCCATCCCGAAGAAGCCGCACCCCAGTGAGCTGAATGACTTCAGGCCAGTCGCTCTTACATCACACATATCTAAGACCATGGAACGACTGCTGCTTCACAACCTCAGACCTCAGGTACGCCATGCACATGACCCGCTGCAGTTTGCCTACCAGGAGAAGGTGGGCGTGGAAGATGCCATCGTCTACCTAATGCACAGGGCTCACTCTTATCTGGACAAGGGGAAAGGTGCTGTGAGAATTATGTTCTTTGATTTCTCCAGTGCCTTTAACACCATCCAGCCCCTCCGACTGAGTGACAAGCTTGTGCAGATGGGTGTGAACGTCCACCTGGTATCCTGGATCACCGACTACCTGACGGAGAGGCCAAAGTTTGTCAGGCTGAAAGACTGCGTATCTGAGACTGTGTTGTGCAGCACCGGCGCTCCACAGGGGACTGTGCTCTCACCTGTCCTGTTCACCCTGTACACATCGGACTTCACCTACAACACGGAGTCATGCCACATCCAGAAGTTCTCGGATGACTCTGCTGTTGTGGGATGTATCAGGGATGGACAGGAGGGTGAGTACAGGAGCCTGGTGGACAACTTTGTGCAGTGGTGCAGACACAACCACCTGCAGCTGAACACCTCTAAGACCAAGGAGATGGTGGTGGACTTTAGGAGGTCTCAGCCTCCTCTGCTACCAGTCTCCATCGAGGGGGTCAGTGTGGAGGTGGTCAACACTTACAAATACCTAGGAGTGCATCTGGACAATAAACTGGACTGGTCAGCCAACATTGATGCAATCTACAAGAAGGGTCAGAGCCGGCTCTACTTCCTGAGGAGGTTGGGGTCCTTCAATGTCTGCAAACAAACTCCTGCGCATGTTTTACCAGTCGGTGGTTGCCAGCGTCCTCTTCTATGCTGTGGTGTGCTGGGGAGGCAGCATGAAGAAGAGGGATGCGGGGCGACTGGACAGGCTGGTGAGGAAGGCGGGAGCTGTTGTGGGCACCGAACTGGACTGCCTCACAACGGTGGCGGAGAGAAGGATCCTGAGTAGGTTGCTGACTATCTTGGACAATGTCCACCACCCACTACACAGTACTGTCAACAGACAGAAGAGCATATTCAGTGGCAGACTCCTGTCACTGTCATGCTCATCGGACAGGCTGAGGAAGTCCTTTGTCCCCAGGGCCATTCAGCTTTTTAACGCCACGCAGAAGGGGAGGGGGAGGGAGATGGACTTCTCTGCATGAGTCTACCTCAGTCTGCCCTCCCCTGCTCATCTCATCTCATCTCATCTCATCTCAGCCCCATGCACAGACTTTACCACCTACATATTCTGCACTATCACTTTTCTCTTTGCACTTTCCAGACACACACACACACACACACACACACACACACAAGCACAAGACCACTATCTGGCACTACCCATCCTCACAAGCACAAGAACATTATATATTTTTTGCACTCTCCACACCAGCAGCACAAGATCACTTTTCACTTTTCACTTTCCTCCTGGACACCGACACTGTCAAAATCATTGCACTCTGTTACAAAATAACAGGACTCATGTCCACCCCTGACCAAAGATGGACAGTTCATTTCACTTGGTCCCCGGGCGCTGCAAAGCTGCCCACTGCTCCTGGGGGGTCCTTGAGGAAGGACGGTCCAGGATGGGAAAAAGCAGAAAATAAATTCACCGCGACCTCAGGCCTACCTGCGTGTGTGTGTGTGTGTGTCCTGTGTCGCCTCCATATATGCACATGTGTGTTCCAGTGTGTCGTGTGTGCCATTAAAAACCTGACAAAGGTCTTAATTAATAGGGTCAGACCCTTTCCTGTATCTGGAAACACTCTGTGTGAATATGTTCTCCCTATTTGTATGCATATGTGATTTATGTATGTATGTCGGTGAGGTGTATAAGTGTATATGTGTATAAGCTACTGGATGACCTAAATTTCCCTCGGGATTAATAAAGTATCCATCTATCTATCTATCTATCTATCTATCTATCTATCTATCTATCTATCTTAAGAATCTGGAGGTCGTCTGTGGAGGTTTCTGCATTGTCTGCAGAAAAACCGTAAGGAGGCCATCTTGAGCTTTTAATGAATGGTGTGATAAAACATAGGGTTCACTTTCAGGCGATGAAATGATTCATATCCCTTTAGCCTTTAGCATCAATCCTTTGAAAGGATTAAGTGAACAGTGCACTGTGAGTGGCCTTGCTAGTGTGACTGCATCAACATATAGGACTGAGGTGAACGAGTGTATGATTATCGCACTTTATCTTTCATTTCAGCCAGTACAGTACAGTATCCAGTAGATATATATATATATGTGTGTGTGTGTGTGTGTGTGTGTGTGTGTGTGTGCACTGGTGTTTTAGCATCTCGCTCTACCATTTTAGATACAGAAACAACCTACATCATTTTCTGATGGAGTATTTTCTTACTTGTCCCAAAGCAGCACCATATTATATTATAATTATTATGTGCTCCAAACTAAATCATGACATATTATATGTTCCAAAGTCAACCACAGGGGGGTGCTGTGAACCATACTCACTGTACTCACTCACAGACACACTGTAAATCTCTACCCAAACAAATACCCCCCCTCTCTCCTGCTGGAGCATGGGCTTCTGTTCCACACATGCGTTGTGTGGAAGGACACACTGTCAGGGCCCTGTAGTAGATCACCTGAATAATAATAAACCAGGGTCTCATGCTCCTCCTGTTTGGACCACTATCAGACTTGACATTGGCCACCCATCTCTTGTGCACATGTAAGGTCTGTAAACAATTAACCTGTGACTCCTCCACCCCCGAAGAGTGACCATGTGTGTGTGTGTGTGTGTCTGTTTGTGTGTGTGTGTGTGTGTGTGTTTGTGTGTGTGTGTGTGTGTGTGTGTGTGTGTGTGTGTGTGTGTGTGTTTGTGTGTGTTTGTGTGTATGTTATGGAGTGGTTGTGACCTGGGTGAAGGCCATTACAGGACAAACACCAGAGCAGGCCCTGACAGACCCCCCCCCCCCTATCTACTATCACACTCCAGACCTCCACTCCACACACACACACACACACACACACACACACACACACACACACACACACACACACACACACACACTCCCCACATGGCCAGACATTCCTGCCCGTGCGACTCACTCAAGGACCCAACAAAGCTAACATTGTGGTCCGCCTGCGCCGTGAACAGTGCACTGTGAGTGGCCTTGCTAGTGTGACTGCATCAACATATAGGACTGAGGTGAACGAGTGTATGATTATCGCACTTTATCTTTCATTTCAGCCAGGCCATTCTGTTCACGTATCTGAACTCTATCTTTCATTTCAGCCAGGCCATTCTGTTCACGTATCTGAACTCTATCTTTCATTTCAGCCAGGCCATTCTGTTCACGTATCTGAACTCTATCTTTCATTTCAGCCAGGCCATTCTGTTCACGTATCTGCCTGTTATCAGTGATGGTCCTCCTGCGTGTGATGAATCAGAGCCATCCACACATAGTACTATGTTCATATTGCATATCTATTTCTTACTGTACATATCTATCTATTTACACTTATTACACTTTACATATGCACATACTCTGCACTTTTTGCTATTTTGCACTTCTGGTTGGATGCTAAACTGCATTTCGTTGCCTCTGTGCAATGACAATAAAGTTGAATCTAATCTAATCTAATACTGCTCGTCTGCTGTTATTTTTAAATAAATCAAGATACCACCAACGGTGTGAGTTAATAACAGCTGATGTTTCGATACCACCAACAGTGTGAGTTAATAACAGCTGATGTTTCGATGCCACCAACGGTGTGAGTTAATAACAGCTGATGTTTCGATGCCACCAACGGTGTGAGTTAATAACAGCTGATGTTTCGCTCGTGTTAATTCAAAGTGACAAGGTAACTCAATATCTACACAGCCACTCAAGTAGCTCCGCCCCAACAGCTAACAGGGTAACTTGCTAGTCGTTTGCTCAGTCTTTAGCTACATAAGTTACTACAAACGTTAATAGCCTACTTTCAGGGCCAGCACAAGACATTCTGCCGCTCTAGGCAAAACCCAAATGTGCCGCCCCCGACCCCCTCTCAGCCTGAGTATTCATTTAGATTAGGCTGCAGTGTGTATCTGTGGGAACGCTAACTCAACATACTGTTGTTTACAGTTCCAGCCTAGCTCATCATGTGCGTATTTGGGAACGCTAACTAAACATACTTAGGTTTACAGTTCCATCCAACTGCCTCCATCTAACCCTCTGACTACACATGCCACTCATCCTCCATCATCTGATTGTCTTTATCTGCCAGTGAATGTTTTAGCGATACCTATCTATTACACGTGCGAACAAAATGCACCTCTCAACCTCTCAACCTTAGTTATTGATCTGAGGAGGAACTCGGTTGAAAAACCACTGTCAGCATTAGTTAAAATAGCTGTAAATGTTTGTAAATGTTTATTGATCTCAGTTTGGCCGAAAAGCATTCTTTGTGGAGAGAGTCTAAGCTGGTTGTACACGTTGCCCGATTCTTTAACACTTTAAGATTCTCCACTGAGACGGCCAAGTTTGAAACTGTAAACTATAGTTACATTATTATAACATTATACCATTTTGGACGTCTCCTTTACCCACTGGAAACAGATTGGTCTCTACTGAAACAAGATGTACAGCTTGAAAACTGACCTGGGAGCAGATTGGTCTCTACTGAAACAAGATGTACAGCTTGAAAACTGACCTGGGAACAGATTGTTAGGGTTAAGAGCTGCACTGGGGTTATGTCTCACTCCAACCATATCTTCAGCTTTGTATTCATGTTTGCTGAAAGATTTAAAAGTTTTCAAGGCTTCTCCTCTTCCTGTTTTCACAGACAGATAGAAATACTGTTATGGTGCGGCCCATTCCTTGTCTTAGTACTTGCACAGAAGACACATTCACATGGTTATATTGAATTATACCCAAAAATTTACATTCATGTGATTGGCTGAAATTGTAAGAGACATCTGATAGACTACAGAGAAAGGCATGAGGAACTTCTCTAACCCTAACCCTAATCCACACACACATCCTCAAATGGTGAGCAGATTGTTAATGCGCATCTGTTAGTCTTTAAATAAATGTAACAGCGTTAGGATTCGTGAATCGTGTGACATTTATATGTGAATCACACAAAATACACTTGTGACTCGTGTCACATTTATTTGTAAATCATAAAATACATTTGTGAATTTGTGAATTAAGAAACTAATCTGACTCTGTGTGCTGTGTGCCCATGTGTTCCAGGTTATATAATTATGATATTCAGCGTTAGGGCTGTATAATAGTCATTGTGCTGTGTGATCATGTGTTATATAGATATAGATTATATAATTATGATATTCAGCGTTAGGGCTGTGTGTTAGGGCCAACCCTAGGGCTGTGTGTTAGGGCCAACCCTAGGGCTGTATAATAGTCATTTGCTGGGCAAGGGTTAGCTGGGCTGCTTTTGAGCTTCACACCTCCATTCTCTTGCAGTATTGCATCTCCAAATCCCATGTCCTAACCCTAACCCCCTCCTCTTCTTCATTAATCCCATGTCCTAACCCTAACCCCCTCCTCTTCTTCATTGCCTCTTACACAACAGTGGACTTACAGACATGAACCTGCCCCTGTACAGGTTAACCCTGAGGCCACTGAGCCAACTCTCTATTTACACGGCCAGCAGACTCCCAGTGCAGTGACTGTGTGGCTCTCAGCGAGAGTAGAGAACCCCAGTGCAGTGACTGTGTGGCTCTCAGTGGCGAGAGTAGAGAACATGGGCCCCTGTGCAGTGACTGTGTGGCTCTCAGCGAGAGTAGAGAACCCCAGTGCAGTGACTGTGTGGCTCTCAGCGAGAGTAGAGAACATGGGCCCCTGTGCAGTGACTGTGTGGCTCTCAGCGAGAGTAGAGAACATGGGCCAGATGGTGAACTCTGGAGTGAATCTCATGCAGCTCAGCTGCCCGCCCGTAAGATGAGACATGTCGTGCCACACTCACGAAACACTCCTGAACCGGCAACTATGTGAGATGGACGACGAGAGAAAATGTCAGCCACCATCGGAATGTCTGGGGTCGAGTAGCACTGAGGACCTCTCAGCGACAGGCGAGCGACAAAGAGCACCGTTATCACCGACCTGTAAGTGCCGGGTCCCACCACAGGCTCCTGAGGCCTTCGGTTCGCCACGGCTGCATTTCTAGTTTATCTGTGACATTTATTTTTTCTTTGCATCACAAGGAGCTTGATTAGAGAGCCCGCATTCCTCTGGTAATGACCAGCTGGCTCAGAAGAGAGCCGTGATGTCTCAGAGGGATCCTTTTGATTTGTGTGTATAAAGTCAAACTACAGACCGCTGCATGGTAGAGACATTTAGGAGGGAGACATTGTCATGTCTTTGCTCAGGTGAAACCCGAAAGTCCATTGGTGATTCATGAAATGATTCTATTTGCGTACATTTCTGCCCTCTTGTTTCTCATTGACACAAGGTAGGAGGGTACCTGGTAGTAATAATAATAATAATTTGTCAAGTTTTAATGGCACACACGACAAACTGGAACGCACACGTGAATATATGTAGACGACACAGGACACACACACACACACGCACACGCAGGCCTGAGGTCGCGGTGAATTTATCCTCTGCCTTTATCCCATCCTGGAACGTCCATCCTCCAGGACCCCCCAGGAGCAGTGGGCAGCTTGAAGCGCCCGGGACCAAGTGAAGTGAACTGTCCATCTTTGGTCAGGGATGGACATGTGTTCTGTTCTTCTTGCGGGATGCATTCACAGTGTTAAAGTGTCATTATGTAGGAATTGTACTTCAGGGTTAGGGTTAGGATTAGCAGTTTTACCTTAAAGTAACAGCCTCCGTGCCATTGCCATACCAGGGTCCGTAGGCATATTACTGCGTTATGTAAGTTTGCCTGAAGCCGCCCGGTTACTACCGTCTGCCGAACTAGTAAGTAGCTTATCTGCCGTCTTGCTTTGTCTTGTGTTGCACTTGCTTGATGTTTGACTGTGTTAGGAAAGTTGTTGACTCACTAGTTTAGTCATAGTGTCAAAGTAAGCAAATTTCAAGAGGTTTCGCTAGGTTTAGCATCTCGTGAGCGATTAGCAATTCCTCCATTGTGCTGCTTTAACAGCTGTTGAATGAATGGACCAGGGCCCCTTCCTGTGTCCTGAGAGTCATATCTAATCATACTCATATGATCCGCGGCTCCTCCATGCTACCCTCAGGCCTTTTCCCAGATCTGAAATACAGCACACCACTTACGGAAGGCCAATCAGGAGTCCGCTGAGGGGGATTGCTGATTGCATGCTGCACGTTAGTCACCGGTGAACAGTGCGGAGCTCAGATGAAGCGCTGGCGCTGGTGACGGAGGAGGTGGTGGTGAGGTGCAGCCAAGCTCACATGATCCCCAGACCAAACAGAATCAGACAGTAGGGGCCAATGAGGCACGCAGCTGCTGCCCTTAACCAGAGACACACGGAGGGCATCAGAGCAAATAGCGGCTTGTCAGGATCAAACGACAGCAATTTTCAAATTAAGATGGTTTTAACCAGGGTCCAGGATGATGAAACACCATCTTTTTGTTTAGAAAAAGAGCTTATTCCTTAGGATTCACATATTGGCATTGGATGTAATACGTATATAGCACCCAACACATTGCAGTACTAATGTTGGTGCATTGAAACTCAATTGTGTAGGGTTTTTATCTCCGTATCCAAGTATCTAAGATAGACTCTGAGGTGCAGCTTCATTGTTATTAGGGATATTTACTGCAATAACAGTTAATTTCTAATATCTAAGGATAATCACTGCAATAACAGTTAATTTCTAATATCTAGGGATATTCACTGCGATAACAGTTATTTGGAGTCCACTGGTATTTGTCCTATAATGTTCTGAACTCCAAAGGTGGATTCCGGAGAGGAGAGAGGCTGGGGCCTGTGATAAGAGACATGATAAGAGAAACAGAACTGCCTACTGCAATCGCAGACATCCGAGTGTGTGTGTGACATCCGAGTGTGTGTGTGTGGCATCCGAGTGTGTGTGTGTGACATCCGAGTGTGTATGACACAGTGGCATTCCTCGCGTCTTAACACTTCAGCATCAGACGTGACCTTGGCTTTGTCCCCTGAGAGGAGTCCGCCCACAGACAAGAGACAAGAGCGCTCAGAATTGCATCTGCTTGCATCAGCCTGTCCCAACACTGTGCTGGGTAAATTGGCCAAACCAAATAAAGGAACAAGCAAGAGTGCTTTGCCAGAGAGGTTCATTTAGCTGCCAAGACACATTTAAAACAGCACTGTTTTGCTAATCTGTGACCTCAGCCAGACGTAAACAAAGTCTTTGTGTCTTTGCCAGGCTGGCCTCGGTATTGTACTGCCAGTGTGTGTGTGCCAGGCTGGCCTCCGTATTGTACTGCCAGTGTGTGTGTGCCAGGCTGGCCTCCGTATGGTACTGCCAGCGCTCACCCTCCCTGGCCCTGAGTAATGTAAGAGCACTTTGCTCTTTGCACTTTCATAACACACACACACACACACACACACACACACACACACACACACACACACACACACACACACACACACACACACAAGCACAAGACCACTATCTTGCACTACCCATCCTCTCAAGCACAAGAACATTATTTATATTTTTTGCACTATCCACACCAGCAGCACAAGATCACTTTCCTCCTGGACACAGACACTGTCAAAATCATTGCACATTACAATAGGGTCAGACCCTTTTCCTGTATCTGGAAACACTGTGTGGAAATGTTCTCCCTATGTGTATGTATATATGTTCTCCCTATGTGTATGTGTATGTATATGTGATTTATGTATGTATGTCGGTGAGGTGTATAAGTGTATATGTGTATAAGCTACTGGATGACCTAAATTTCCCTCGGGATTAATAAAGTATCCATCTATCCATCTATCTATCTATCTATGTGGAGTTATTTTGGAGCTGAGGGGCTCTGAGCTGGCTCCTGATTGGACAGAGAAAGGGACAGGTGACTGACAGCTGGCCGTCCAAACACCTGCGTCCATCAAATTCCACAAAGTCCCTAAAGAGATGAGAAGCCACAGTCTACAGCCTCAAACATCAACGAATCACCTACACCAGACACCACAGTCTACAGCCTCAAACATCAACGAATCACCTACACCAGGCACCACAGCCTAAAACATGCCATATAGAGACCTTTCCTTCAAGAGAGACTTTTCAACTTCATTCTTTTTTTATCTTATGATATTGGCAATCTTTGACAAGTAGAACCCTAGACCTCTCATTCAACAGGTGCCTCTTATGTCAACACCTATAGAAATAAAACTAGTAACAAAATTTAGGAGAAATAAAATAAAATTTTCACAAAAACTACATTTGCGTTACCAGCCTAAAACATGCAGTGGAAATGCATCTTTGCTTTACAATATGTGCTTATACAAACTGTTTTATATCTTTTCTATCTATCTTCCAATAAAGCAGATGACAGGTATTACATCACAGTACAGTGTGTCTCACTTCAAGAAGATGCCACCTATGGTATGTTTGTCAATCCAGAAAAACCCTAGAAATGGACTGAAGCATCAGGGTTAGAGCTCAGTGTCTGCCCTCGCCGTCGGGTTAAAGGGGAGGAGCCAAGGGTTAGGTTAGGAGCCTCAGGGTTAGGGGAGGAGCCTCATGGTTAGGGGAGGAGCCTCGTGGTTAGGGGAAGAGCCAAGGGTTAGGTTAGGAGCATCAGGGTTAGGGGAGGAGCCTCAGGGTTAGGGGAGGAGCCTCGTGGTTAGGGGAAGAGCCAAGGGTTAGGTTAGGTGCATCAGGGTTAGGTTAGGAGCATCAGGGTTAGGGGAGGAGCCTCAGGGTTAGGGGAGCAGCCTCGTGGTTAGGGGAAGAGCCAAGGGTTAGGTTAGGAGCATCAGGGTTAGGGGAGGAGCCTCAGGGTTAGGGGAGGAGCCTCGTGGTTAGGGGAAGAGCCAAGGGTTAGGTTAGGAGCATCAGGGTTAGGGGAGGAGCATCAGGGTTAGGGGAGGAGCCTCAGGGTTAGGTTAGGAGCCAAGGTGAGGATATTGTCCAATAAAACCCTAACCCTGTTGTCTACACCAATAAAATGAGACGTAAACCGACAATGACCCTCCCTCTCCCTCTCTATCCCTCTCTCACTCCCTCTCTCTCCCTCACCCTCTTTCTCTTGTTCTCTCTGTTTCTTTTTTTTCTCCCCACCCTCCTGCAGGCGACAGTGTGGAGATGCGAGCCCCAAGCGAACACAGAGTGTGTGTGTGTGTGTGTGCGCATGTATGTGCGTGTGTTTCAAACACATAGCTCAGGATTGAGGAGGAGGAGGAGGAGGAGGAGGAGATCGCTCATCCTGCCAGGTGAAGGAGTCAAACGGCAACGTGGGATTGTGCGGAAGAAGAGGGAGTGTGTGGTGTGAGGTGTGTGTGTGTGTGTGTGGGTGGGAGAGAGACAACAGGAGAGAGGGTTGCCATTGCAGGACATATACCTGTATGGAGGATACTATCTTGGATTCAGAGTGAGTAAATCTCATATTCCTTTCTTTCTCTTTTTCTCCCTTACTCTCCCTCTCTCTCTCTCTCTCCTCCTCTCCTCCTACAGAAGAATCGGACATCATGGAAAGGTTACCATGGTAACAGTAGCTCAGGCAGGGATGCAGGCTGCGACAGCCGTTTCCCTCCTCTACCATCACCGCTCTGAGTGTGTGTGTGCATGTATGTGCATGTGTTTATATGTGTGTGTGTGTTTGTTTAATGTGTGTGTGAACATGCTTTGAACATGAGCCCTAATCATTCACTTGCCTGGCAATGCGCCAGCTCAGTCATTGCTCTCCGCTTGTGTGGTGTCGTGTCCCTAAGTGAGTGGGCTTGCTGGAGTGAGATTGCCATGGGGGAGCAGAGCGGCTAGCGTGAGCTTGCTATGGATAGCGTGCCACAGACAGGTTGTCTTGGGAGGACACAAGCTGCAGTGTGTCTCCAGCAGGGTGTTGTCCACTGATTCTGCAGAATAAGGAGGAGACATTGTCTGTGTGTGAGCCTGGGGGAACAGAGGTAGATGGACAGAAGGTAGATGTCTGTGTGTGAGTCTGGGGGAACAGAGGTAGATGGACAGAAGGTAGATGTCTGTGTGTGAGCCTGGGGGAACAGAGGTAGATGGACAGGGGGGCATCAGTGGATTTAGGGCAAAACTAACATGTCTGTGTGACAGGGAAACAGTGCATGGAGAGAAACACATGGAATATTCTCACTGTCCCTCTTCCTATTCTCAATCACTTTCTCTACGTCTCTTTTCTTATCTATTTATTTGATTCTTATTCAAATTTGTATTAATTTATTTTTGATGTTATGTATATAGATACTTGATTCCTATTCCTACTACCTTGCTGCTATGACAACTGAATTTCCCTCATGGGATTAATAAAAGTTTATCTTATCTTATCTTTTCTTAGACACGAGGCACAGAAACAGATCTCTCCCTGACTGTGTCTAATATGATAACTGTATGTATTATGATAACATCTACAGAATGACAGTGATATTGTGTATATTATGTAGTATATTGTGATATTGTGTGAATGTTAGATTAGAACAGCTGTCACTCGAGGTCCAGCTCACTTGGTCTGTCATCAATCAATCAATCAATCAATGAATTTGTTTATTTGATCAAGAGGGACAGTGTACATTCATGAACATTAAAATGTAAATGCACCCAATTATAGCCAAAAGTCTAGTTGCCATTGGCAGTCCCCCTGCCAGAGTGAAAAAGGCTATACAACCTTAAAAAAGGCATTCACGTATATCAAACATAACATTGACAATAAATAAAAAAAAAAAAAAAAAAATAAGATACAATACAATAAAATAAAATTCAATCCCAATATACAAGTTCTACTGCTTACCCACTAGTGATCACATTTTTGGTTATTTATCAACCATGTTTTGAGATTACTTTTAAAACAGTTGAATGAGTGGATACACTAGTGTATCCCCAGAGTCCCTCCTTGCAGATGGGAGGATCTGTCACTCGAAGTGCCATTAGCAAACATGAGGGCAATTAGTGTGTGTTGAGAGTCATGCATGATGCCGGCTGTGATTTGAGAGTCATGCATGATGTCAGCTGTGTGTTCTTTTGGGCATATGATTGCACTGCATTTGTGACATTATGACTACATTTTCCATGACACACTAAACCATGAAAACATTACCGGCTGGAAATCCTCTTGGAACCTCTCCCAAGGCAGAGGTACATTTAGTCATTTAGCAGACACTTTTATCCAAAGTGACTTACAATGTATACACATTTTACATTTATGGCACACTGCACATCAGGAGCAATTAGGGGTTCAGTGTCTTGCTCAAGGACGCTTCGACAGGGAATCGAACTAGCAACCTTCTGATTACTAAACGACTTCTCTACCTCCTGTACCACTGCCGCCCCAGGTAGAAGTGTGGTCCCCCCCCATGGTAGACCTCTCCCAGGGCAGAGGTAGACTTGTGTTCCCCCCCCATGGTAGCTGGCTCCGTAATGGATCCATAGGCTGGTTCCACACCAGCTCAGGACCACACCTGGCCTGGAGAGAGCACATGCACAGGGTTAGTGTAACCCAAACACAAGAGTTAAAGCAGGTTAGCATGTTAGCGTGCTAACCCAAACTCTAGAGGTTAAAGCAGGTTAGCATGTTAGCGTGCTAACCCAAACTCTAGCGGTTAAAGCAGGTTAGCATGCTAACCCAAACACTAGAGTTAAAGCAGGTTAGCGTGCTAACCCAAACTCTAGAGTTAAAGCAGGTTAGCATGTTAGCATGCTAACCCAAACTCTAGAGGTTAAAGCAGGTTAGCATGCTAACCCAAACACTAGAGTTAAAGCCGGTTAGCATGCTAATCCAAACACTAGAGTTAAAGCAGGTTAGCACGCTAACCCAAACACAAGAGGTAAAGCAGGAGGGTCTGAGGCAGATTCAGGAGGAGACAGAATTAAAAACATGAAGTCAGAGAAGATGTGTCGACTGTGATGAGAAGCACAGAGTTACCAGAGTGTCCAAAGGAAACGCTAGACATCTGCTTCTCATCTTAGAGCGCTTCCACTGAGATACTCCACAAATAGACACTTCAGGGCAGAAACGCTCATTTGAAAAAAGGGAAGTTTGTAGTCAAACAGAAACATTTCTTTCTCTGATTTCTGAGCCTAGTGTTAGATAGTGCTGTAGTGTAAGCTTACTATACTTACTATAGCTGGTCTTGTCTGTATCATGTACTTACCACTGGATGTCTGTATATATATTATGTACATCTACCAAATGCAGGCTATGTACAACACCTGTTGTTTCCCTTCCCCTTCTGCCACACAACCCTCCCCCCTTCCCCCCTTCCTATCTCCACCCGGCCGACCTCAAGCAGATGGGTTCCCCCTTATGTGCCGTGGTTCTGCTTAAGGTTCCTTCCTGACTAACAGGGAGTTTTTTCTTGCCCGTGTTGCCATTGTGCTTGCACTAAGGGGGTTTCAGGCTCTGGGCTCTGTAAAGCGCCTAGAGATAATTGTATTGTTATGGCGCTATATAAATAAAATTGAATTGAATTTAATTGAATTATAGTAGTACATTGTAGTGTAGTGTATTGTATTGTAGTGTATTGTAGAGTATCGCACACTGACCTGCAGTTGCAGTTCATGTGCATTCCAAAGCCCTGATCCATGCAATGTCTGTATGCAGACAAGGTGGAGTTAGAGCGGAGTTCTGGGCCACATGACAGAGGCAGACAAGGAGCAATAACTCTCAGCGTGTGGACAACACAAACACCTCACACACACAAAAACCTCACACACTGGACAACACAAACGCCTCACACACTGGACAACACGAACCCCAACCACACACTGGACAATACAAACGCCTCACACACTGGACAACACAAACAACACAAACACCTCACACACTGGACAACACAAACACCTCACACACTGGACAACACAAACAACACAAACACCTCACACACTGGACAACACAAACACAAACACAAACACCTCACACACTGGACAACACAAACACCTCACACACTGGACAACACAAACACCTCACACACTGGACAACACAAACGCCTTGCAGTTCAGCCTGTCGCTCCCCAGCAGGCTCTTAAACGTAGAACAAATCCTCTTTATTGCCTGAGAATGAGAATGCCTATGATTCAATAGCAAACAATGTAGGCAGCATTGATCAGGAAAATGGACCAAATTATTTTGTGTGTGTGATTATTGTTCCTTATTTCTACGCTTGAGTACTTGTGATATCTACAGATAATGTTCAATTGAATATATACACACACAATACACAGACATAAAAGACAGAAGCATAACGTAAAAAGTTGAAGTTGGATTTGAAATGCAAGTGTGAATAGTGAACACCCTTGTCGTGTGTGGTAGGCTAATGCTAATGCTAATGCCTAGCGGGTCAATTCAACAACGGCCACGAATGGAGTTCCCAAGCCAAATGTTATGTCACAAATTTGGGCACTTTTTGGCCACGTTAAAGCACTGAGGAGGTCACTCACCAAAAGAGAGTCTAGAAGACACTATAGCTTGCCTGTGGAACACAGGTTACTTTAGACACTATGTTGGTTTCCACGGCAACATCGTCACTAGCCGTGGTGTGATAATGTGCAGTAGGCTATGTTCCTTGTGCTGTTCCTGTTGCGCTGCGTATGAGCGTATGATAAAAGCGCTGAATCCAAACTGTTCATGGAAATGGTAATCCATATCATTGATCTTTTTGTTAAGGATATAAAGATACCGCTTTTCTTTTTAGAAAATCCGTACTGTTTGAAAAGAGAAAGAAATCCTCACAGCCCTACTTAGACATAAAGTGTGTCAAAGATGATAGTCGAAGGACTCCCACAAGATGTCTCCAATCCCTAAAGAACCCATCTCCTGAAGGGAGAACCCATCTCGTGAAGGGTCTAAGCCAAGACTCGAGTACTTGTACAGAGTGTATGTCATGTAATGTTATGTTATATTATGTTTGCTGTGTTATGCTATAGTAGGTTGATGTGTGGTGCCTTGTCCTAAGAATTTCAGTGCCTAGTCTGACCCTGTGTCATTCTGTGCATCTGACAATAAAAAAGACTTGACTTGTAAGCCTCCTAGGTTCTATGGGTTCTATGGGTTCTATGGGTTGTCCTGTTCTCTATGTGCAGACTTGCCTGTGGAAGTTGAACACTGTGCTGCAGCCCAGGTGCGGATGGGATGGATGAAGGGGTTGGAGAGACAGGGGGGGAGGGGGTTGGCGTGCAGGAGGTGTGCAGGAGGCGCGAGGGGCAGCGATGTGATTTATAGCTTCCTCTCTCTCCTCTCGTGGAGAAGCTGCAGCTGCGTGCCGTCTCGCTGGGACCCTGACTCGTCCAATTCTTCACATGCACAAAGAGTACTCAGCCAATATGCTCTCGCACAGAGAGTTCTCAAGAAATATGTAGGCTGCTCTAGATGGGAATCAATTAAAAAAAAAGAGCAGCTTTTTTTTTCTGCATGTGTGTTTTAGCTGAATCCACATTCTGTAAGGCACACTGAGGGATTAATGCCCACCAGAGGTGTTTGTGTGCAGTGTCTGTGTCTACAGACAACATGAATCCCCTTCAAAGAGTGATTGGTTTACGTGTCCCTTAGAATACATCCTTTCTCTTCCAAATACGTTCCCTTTCAACCACATCTATTTCCAACAAGCAAAAATAATAAATAGTTTATTGTGTGGTTGAGGCATGATTTATCATTCTATTAGAAATTGAACATAACTGGTGGGAGAATTGCAGGGTTGCTGTTGTTTATTGTTAGAGTGACAGGACTATGATGTTTGTGATGTTTGTTGTTGTTTATTGTTAGAGTGACAGGACTATGATGTTTGTGATGGTTGTTTATTGTTTATTGTTAGAGTGACAGGACTATGATGTTTGTGATGTTTGTTGTTGTTTATTGTTAGAGTGACAGGACTATGATGTTTGTGATGTTTGCTGCTGTTTATTGTTAGAGTGACAGGACTATGATGTTTGTGATGGTTGCTGCTGTTTATTGTTAGAGTGACAGGACTATGATGTTTGTGAAGGTGGCTGATAACTTTTCCTTGGGAAGTTGGAAGGTTAGGACATTCCTGGTATAATTTGTTCATCCGAAAGGTAAAGATAGCCTGTCACGTGATTAAAGCATCAATATTGAATCTTTTAAAACTCAGTTTTGTGATGCTAGGTTGCTGTGTGGGTCGAGTGAACCTCACCATGAAGTCCTTGACCAGAGAAACCCAGATCCCCAGTGTGTGTGACTCCTGTTCTGACTGAAGCGTTGAACCCTACCCCTAACCCTAACCCTAACCCAGATCCCCAGTGTGTGTGTCTCCTATTCTGACTGAAGCGTTGAACCCTACCCCTAATCCAGATCCCCAGATTCCTAAGGGTTAAGCATTTCCGATGTGCCCCTGACTCAAATCATCAAACATCCACTGACCTCAGATGATATCACCACAGTTCAAACTGTGTTCAAAACTTTTTCAATTCTTTTTTTTTTTTTACACAGACCCTTCCTGCCAAGAGCTGACGCGCTCCAGAACCGTTCGGATCATAAACACGCTGACATGCTCCAGAACCGTTCGGATCACAAACATAGCGATCATGAACGCGGGAAACATGTGAGCCTCCACAGGAGAGGCTCCAGACTTACAGTGCGAGTCTCTCGCTGGCCAGCGCTACAGCGCTACACACACACACACACACACACAAACCCATCAGATAGATAACCCCAACCCTAAACCCATCTAGCCCTAACCCTAACCCATCTCGCCGTCCGTGGACTGTGGACGGCTTATTTTCATTAAGGGATCTGGTTCTGGTTCTGCAGTCACTCAGAGAGAGGTTCCTAGGAGTCCAGTTCAGAGATGGGGGGAGCCATCGTCCAGTTCAGAGATGGGGGGAGCCATCATGATCATGGCCTCAATCCAGCCTCTGGAGATGCAGAAGCAGCACATGGTATTCATCAGATAGATAACCCTAACCCTAACCCATCTCGCCGTCCGAGTGGACTGCTTATTTTCATTAAGGGATCTGGTTCTGCAGTCACTCAGAGAGAGGTTCCAAGGAGTCCAGTTCAGAGAGAGGTTCCAAGGAGTCCAGTTCAGAGATGGGGGGAGGAGCCATCGTCCAGTTCAGAGATGGGGGGAGGAGCCATCATCCAGTTCAGAGATGGGGGAGGAGCCATCATGATCATGGCCTCAATCCAGCCTCTGGAGATGCAGAAGCAGCACGTGGTGTTTATCTCGATACAGGGAATGTGCCATCCTGGGTGATACTGTAGAGCCGATGCCTATGCTAGCTCCAGACCCACGCCTCTGCATGCTGACCCATGAGCCGATGCCGATGCTGTACAGTATACACTCTACAGTCATCATAGTCCATCACTCCACAGTCACTGTACATTATAGCAGGTCTGCTGGCCATGATGCTCCATATGGATTCGACTGAGCGGAAACTTCTCTCTTTGACATCTCCAATGAGCCATGCTCGGCAACGTAGCCACCTCCTCCAAAACCACACTACATAATTGATGACTTGGGTTAATTTTTTTGCAGCGTCTCTGTCCGGCCACCCCAACATCACTTCACCAGTTCAGCACTTGAGTCCTGAATGCAAACACAAGCCTAGCATTAGCTTAATTAGCGCTTTAGCACAATGGATTTGCCTGGACAAACATGGGGATTCCAGTCCCTACACCAAACAGTCTCTGTGTAGAGGGAGCGACACCTCTCTAACGATGTGTGCTGACTTTAAAGGAGCAGCAGGCAAAACCCCCCTTCTCCAGTCCCTTGTTTATTTACCCTAAGATTCCCAGCGCTCAGAACGTCGCACATCTGGAAGGAATTACCCCCCCCCCTCCACCCCTCCCCCCTCCCTCCCGCCCACTCTGCGCTGGCGAGGTGATGAGGTCACCGCTGCGTGGCTAACAGAGTCGCTTTTGTCTGCCGATGCCCCGCATGATGACGTTGCAGCCGACCCGCACCTCAAGTGGAAAGAGAGAAAAGAGAGAAAGAGAGAAAAGAGAGAAAAGAGAGAAAGAGAGAAAAGAGAGAAAGAGAGAAAAGAGAGAGTTAAGGTTGTGGCAGCCGCTAAGGGGCTGTCTGACATCCAGACCTCACTGCTCCTAAAAAGCCAAGAGCCCCACTGAGAGTTCAGATCCTTTCTCAAGCACTCCGAGACCAATGGTGTGACACGTGATGTGGTATTGGAGAAACAGGGTGAGGAGGGCTATTGAAACTACAGCGCGGAAGGCCACAATATGCCAGATAATTCCCTTCCCATTCAAGCCAAGTTCGTAATGGCTTAAATGTAATGGCTGAAAATGTTCAGTTGCTGAGATCCTCAGTCAAGGTCATTTCAGCTAGGTGTGTGAATGCACCATGTTTTTATATGAAAAAGAACTGGCTTGTGGATAGAGCAACTGTGTACTTTACAAGCAGTGCTGGGGTGGTGTAAATATGTAGCCACTGTTAAATGTTTCATGAACTCCACAGCGATCTGGTCAGGGCAAACAGACTAAACCTAGTGCTTGTGTCGTTGAGTAGTCTAAGCCAGAGCATGTTCACACACACACACACACACACACACACACACACACACACACACACACTCTCTCTCCCCCTCCCTGCCTCCTGTTGGAAGCCCAGGAGAGAGCCAGGAACCTCCTGTTGGAAGCCCAGGAGAGAGCCAGGAACCTCCTGTTGGAAGCCCAGGAGAGGCCTCCTCCTCTGTCTGGCAGTGCAGTGCAGTGACTGCTGTGAGCGCTGTGGTTCGGAGCCTATTTCCAGGAGTTACGTGGACAACCAGGCATTTCCACTCCGCACTGATGTTAACCGGCGCTGTGATTTAAGAGTTGTTCTGGCCAGGCCAACCTACTGTGAGGAAATATGTGAAACGGCGGTGCATTTGCTGGGGTTTGCTCCACTCTCTCTCTCTCCCTTTTTCTCCC
>NC_045163.1:29734572-29764572 GCF_900700415.2 Clupea harengus | reverse complement strand
AACAATCTAGATCTTTCTGGAGGTTGACGCTGATTTTTTCTTCAGAAGTTTTGGGGCGCTTGTGGCTCAAGAGGGTTTCCTAGCTCTTGTGTAGTGTGTATGTGTAGTGTGTATGTGTAGTGTGTAGCTCCTATCAACAGCTGGCATGATCCGAGTACACGCAGGTCACACACACATAGTACACGCAGGTCACACACACACATAGTACACGCAGATTGAGAAAAACAGTGCTGTTCTTAGTCTTGAGAGAGGCGGTTGTAAGTGTGCGGATGGCGGTTGTAAGTGTGAGGATGGCGGTTGTGTGTGTGTGCGGATGGCGGTTGTGAGTGTGTGCGGATGGCGGTTGTGAGTGTGTGCGGATGGCGGTTGTGAGTGTGTGCGGATGGCGGTTGTGAGTGTGTGTCGATGGCGCTGGGTCTAAATTTGGCGCCAGTGCAGCGCTCGTTCGGCATGCTCCCTAAGCAGGGGGATGCAACAGATGGAAAAATAGTTCAGCCGCGTCGGCGCATCGCTGCAATTCCGAAGGTATATTTGACTCGAAAGGAGGTCGGGTGACCGGCCGTGCCATGTTGACATGAGGAGATATTTGAAGGGTGGGTGGGTGGGTGTACTGTGTGTACTAAAGTGTTTGTTTGGATCCTGGAAGCCACTTGGCTGCCTCTCCTGCCCGCCTCTCCTGCCAAACGAGCGCTAGCATCTGGGTACGCTAATGACTGTGAGATGAGTGAACCATGGTAAAGGTTAAGCGTGAGATGAAGCCCTTCTGGTTAATGGTCCTTCATGTAGACGGGGGGAGAAGAAGAAGCATAAATAAATAATGGAGGTTGGGTGGTGGGTGGTGGAGGACCGGCACACAGGGAGGTGATTAACGCTCTAAATGAACGTGAGAGGCGACCCGACTGGATCTCGTCGTCTTCGGCTTTTTGGCTCACTGTGTGTCATTCTTTCTCTCTCAAGTCATCTGGATTCTGCTGAGGCAGGAGTGGAACACAGGGATTTGTATGTGAAGACAAAAATGTTGCCCCCAATATTATTTTTTTCCCTCCTCTCCACTTCCCAAGACCATAATTGGAAAGCTCTTTCGGGGGTTTTTGGAATGCAGTCCATCTGCACAGGATGTGACGGTTCTATAGACGCGATGAACCACACAAACACTACAAGAACACCAGTCATGGCATTGTTTCTCTTCTCGCAATGCTGGTTAGGTGACTGACCACATACACTCACACACACTCACACACACACACACACACACACACACACACACTGACACTCACACACACTCACACACATTCACACACACACTGACACACTGACACACACTCACACTCACACTCACACACACACACACACACACTCACACTCACACACACACACACTCACACTCACACTCACACACACACACACACACACTCACTCACTCACACTCACACACACTCACACTCACACTCACACTCACACTGACACACACTCACACTCACACTCACACTCACACTCACACTCACACAGACTCACTCACACACTCACACACACTCACACTCACACACACTCACACACTCACACACACTCACACACTCACACACACTCACACTCACACACACTCACTCACACACTCACACACACTCACACTCACACACACTCACTCACACACTCACACACACTCACACTCACACTCACACTCACACACACTCACACTCACACTCACACACACACACTGACACACACACTCCCTTTTCTGTCCTCATAATCTCATACTGTCCATGTGGCCCTAACCACAGCAGCTGAACCCTAACCCTAACCCTAGCCCTAACCCTAGCCCTAGCCCTGGCCGCCACATTCAGGATGTGTCCCCCTCCTGTTGATTGAAGAAGTTACTCCGGGTGATTTGTTTCCACTCAGACTAAAGGCTTCTCTTTTCCATTATACATGTGACATGATGGGTGTGAGGCAGCGTGCGTCAGTGAGGGTGTGTGTATGAGTGTGTGTGTATCCATTGCAGCTTCTGGAGGATACACACACACACACACACACACTGAGGCTCTTCTCGAGACCCCCCCCCCCCCCCCCCTCAAACCCCCAGTAGTGGCATCAGAGTTATCTGTGTTGTAGGAGCTCAACCGGAAGAGGCTGCCGACACCAACACACGTTCAGAGTTTGGACTGCAAGCCCATATGAACACATAAAAATATAGACAAGCTGACTGACCTTAAAGGAGCTGTTTGTCCTAAAAGAAGTAAATACATACACATCAATCTATATGTTATTTACTGTAAATGCATATAGAGAACAGATACATGTACAGTACACATATACTTACACATAGGCTAAAGCAATCACTGACTAAACTGACAGCTAAATGACTGTATGTTGTGTTAAGGTTATGGTATAAAAGGCTAAATGACTGTATGTTGATTTAGGGTATAAAAGGTTAAATTACTGTATGTTGTGTTAATGTTAGTGTTAGGGTATAACAGGCTAAAGGACTGTATGTTGTGTTAGGGTATAAAAGGTTAAATGACTGTATGTTGTGTTAATGTTAGTGTTAGGGTATAACAGGCTAAATGACTGTATGTTGGGGAAGTGTTAGTGTTAGGGTATTAAAGGCTAAATGACTGTAGGTTGTGTTAAGGTATAACAGGCTAAATGACTGTAGGTTGTGTTAAGGTATAACAGGCTAAATGACTGTAGGTTGTGTTATGGTATAAAAGGCTAAATGACTGTATGTTGATTTAGGGTATAAAAGGCTAAATGACTGTATGTTGTGTTAATGTTAGTGTTAGGGTATAACAGGCTAAAGGACTGTATGTTGTGTTAGGGTATACAAGGCTAAATGACTGTATGTTGTGTTAAGGTTAGGGTATTAAAGGCTAAATGACTGTAGGTTGTGTTATGGTATAAAAGGCTAAATGACTGTATGTTGCTGAAGTGCAGGTTACTCAGGTAAGGAGCAGACCTTAGGGCTAACCCTTTAAGCTAACCCTTTATGCTAACCCTAACCCTAACCCATCAGGAGCAAAAGGCCAGCGAGGCCTCCAGCGCAGCTTAGGGCTCCATACTCCATTGATCTGTTTGTTTAGCCTATCGGAAGATGTCAGGGTGACACAGTGGCCATGAGCCACGAGGAATTTGGCATCTCCAGGCGCGCACTTCCACAACAGTAACTGTCACAACAGGCGAGTGTAGCTTAATTAGCCGGAGCGGTCAGGGCCGACGACGACGATACAGACATCTTTTCATATCACACTTGGCAGCCCTTCTTAATGATTTGTCATAAATTATTAAGACATTTTCCGTCTGCTTCTCGTGGGGCCCTGGCCTGGCCTGGCCGTGGCGGATGGTATTGGGTTTCCAGCCCGAGACAAAGACAATGGGAAGAAATTAGGAGGCTCATAAAACAAGCTGCCTGACGAGTGCTTGGTGTAACAGCTCACACTCACACTCACACTCACACTGACACACACTCACACTCACACTCACACTCACACACACACTGACACACACTCACACTCACACTCACACACACACAGACACACACACACACACACACACACACACGCACACTTACACCACTAGGCAAATGAGACTGGGAATGGGCAAAACAAGATGCTGTCAGCCCATGAGTGGGTGTGCAGGATTTGTGGTTGAGGGTTTCTTGTTCCTCTCTCTCTCTCTCTCCCTCTCTCTCTCTCCCTCCCTCCCTCTCTCTCTATCTCCCTCTCTCTCTCTCTCCCTTTCCCTCTCCCTCAGTTTTTCTCTTTAACTTGTACATGTGCTCTCTCTCTCTCCCTCCCTCTGTCTCTCTCTCTCTCTCCCTCTCTCCCTCCCTCTCTCTCTCTCTCTCTCTCTCTCTCCCTCCCTCCCTCTCTCTCTCCCTCTCTCTCTCTCTCTCCCTCTCTCTCTCTGTCTCTCTCTCTCTCTCTCTCTCTCTCTCCCCCTCTCTCTCTTCCTCTCTGTCTGTCCAACATCTGCTTTATCCTAACCATGTAGTTAATCTGCGCTGTGTTCCATTCCCATGCTCTCCTGCGGCCTGCTTGAAGTTGACCGACCCCAAAACTAGAGGAGCTTTTTAAAATCACCGACGAGGCAAAGCTATATTTTCGGGGGTTGGCAGTTTGGACATTAATTGCAAAGCAAAGGATTAAACCCATGCACACAGCAGACGCTACCACACGTCGTGCTAACGTGAAACAATTCTTGTAATTAAATCCTGATTAGGATACAAGTTAATTACCCGCCATCGCTCGTCAGAGCTTCACTCTGGAGGTATTTAAAGAGTGTTCTCTCACAGGGAGGCACCTGGCATTCACGTCTAACTGACAAATCAAGATAACGTGCAGCAGGGTCTCCTTCACTGAGAACTTTCCCAAAGAGGCTGCGTTTGAGTTGTGTTGTGCTGAGTTGTGTTGCAGAGCAGTCCAAAGATAAGGTGTCATTAACTCTGGATAGTTCTGCTGGCCTTGTGTTTTCCCACCCACCCTCCCACCAACTGCATACACAGCACAAACAGTGAAACTTGTAAATATTTGTACTCCATATTTGACTTATGGAGTCATCACAGTTACTCTTCTGTGAGGGAAGAGTACATGAAGTTGATATAGTAATTCAGTGTTGATCAGTATTGTGTGTCTGATTGTGCTACGTCAAGCATGAAGCTCACATCAAGTATTTATGTAGGGTCCCTCGCCAGGGAGGGGAGGAGGGGGGGGTCATCTACCCCAGATGAGGTCACTCATGCACCCTAAACAGTCTGCATACATGCACCACACTCATCACACTCACACTCATGCAACCTACACAGTACCAATCTGCATACATGCACCACACTCATGCAACCTACACACTCATGCAACCTACACACTCATGCAACCTACACAGTCTGCATACACGCACCACACTCATCACACTCACACTCATGCAACCTACACAGTACCAATCTGCATACATGCACCACACTCATGCAACCTACACACTCATGCAACCTACACACTCATGCAACCTACACAGTCTGCATACACGCACCACACTCATCACACTCACACTCATGCAACCTACACAGTACCAATCTGCATACATGCACCACACTCATGCAACCTACACACTCATGCAACCTACACACTCATGCAACCTACACACTCATGCAACCTACACAGTACCGATCTGCATACATGCACCACACTCATCACACTCACACTCATGCAACCTACACACTCATGCAACCTACACAATCTGCATACACGCACCACACTCATGCAACCTACACAGTACCGATCTGCATACATGCACCACACTCATCACACTCACACTCATGCAACCTACACACTCATGCAACCTACACACTCATGCAACCTACACAGTACCAATCTGCATACATGCACCACACTCATGCAACCTACACACTCATGCAACCTACACAATCTGCATACACGCACCACACTCATGCAACCTACACAATACCAATCTGCATACATACACAACACACTCATGCAACCTACACAATACCAATCTGCATACATGCACCACACACTCATGCAACCTACACACTACCAATCTGCATACATGCACCACACACTCATGCAACCTACACACTACCAATCTGCATACATGCACCACACACTCATGCAACCTACACACTACCAATCTGCATACATGCACCACACACTCATGCAACCTACACACTACCAATCTGCATACATGCACCACAAGTGTTATGAAATAACCTTTAGTGGAACACTAAGGGGCATGTAAATTAGTGATAAAACATATCTGGGCAAACCGCATACTAAACTAAAGTGTTTTCATAACAGTGTCTCCCTGAAGTGTTGACCGACAGCAAGGTGCTTCTAGCAACTCAGAGATCTTGGTTTTGACTCCCATGTTGAATACATATTGAAAAGTTTACGGTATCTGGATTGTAAGTTGAATGATTTCACCTCCTGAATGAATAAGTAAGTGTGCTGTGTGTTAATAGCGGTGTTTAGCGGTGTGCTGTGTGTTAATAGCGGTGTCTAGCGGTGTGATATGCTGTGTAGCGGTGTGTTAATATGGGTGTGTAGCGGTATGCTATGCTAGCGGTGTGCTGTGTGTTAATATGGGTGTTTAGCGGTGTGCTAGCTGTGTGTTAATGTGGGTGTGTAGCGGTGTGCTAGCTGTGTGTTAATATGGGTGTTTAGCGGTGTGCTGTGTGTTAATATGGGTGTTTAGCGGTGTGCTAGCTGTCTGTTAATATGGGTGTGTAGCGGTGTGCTAGCTGTGTGTTAATATGGCTGTTTAGCGGTGTGCTATGCTATGGTGTGCTGTGTGTTAATATGGGTGTGTAGAGGTGTGCTGTGTGTTAATATGGGTGTTTAGCGGTGTGCTATGCTTTGGTGTTTTGGAACAGGCTTCCTGGTTTCTCTGACTAAACTTCTCTGAGATGCAGTATTTCCCCTCCTGCTGCCCTGTGATGCAGTATTTCCCCTCCTGCTGCCCTGTGATGCAGTATTTCCCCTCCTGCTGCCCTGTGATGCAGTATTTCCCCTCCTGCTGCCCTGTGATGCAGTATTTACCCTCCTGCTGCCCTGAGATGCAGTATTTACCCTCCTGCTGCCCTGTGATGCAGTATTTACCCTCCTGCTGCCCTGTGATGCAGTATTTACCCTCCTGCTGCCCTGTCTCCAACAGCCACTCACTCCCTCCGCACCACCCAAACCAGTCTGAACGCCCCACCCCTCCCCTCCACACCCCTCCACACCACCCAAACACCCCACCCCACCCCACCCCTCCACACCACCCAAACAAGTCTAAACACCCCACCCCTCCCGGCCTCTGATTGTCCCATGGAGATGTGGAGCAGGGCCACATAAGGCGGGTGTGTGATGGACTTAGCGGCTAAATTTAGCATCAGCTGTCGTAGCCGTCAGAGCCACACCAAAGCCTCCGGCATAGTTTGGAGGGGTGTAGCCAAGGAGCGGGGACTTCAGGGGTCACAAGGCCTGTGACTCCAGAATATGTATGTGTGTGTGGAGGGGGCGGATACATGTCTTACACATACTGATAGGAACAAATCAGAAAAGGACAGAAAACACCCCCCCCACTCATCTGTTCATATCTGGCTCATTTATGAGCAGGGGGTCCCCTCTGTGAAGAAAGTGTCCTATAACGGGTTAGTTATAGGAAAATAACACATAATATTATTCATTACTGTGGGTACGTATCATTGCACGGTATTAACTCTCGTCCAAATCGGATTCAGTTTTGTAATTTCATGTACTAATAGTACTCCAGAATCAGAATCAGAATCAGTAAGTTTGCACAAACAAGGAATTTGACTTGGTAAAGTGACTCTCAGTGTGCTTACACAAAATATACATTACAACACAATACAATACAAAACAAACAGTGCAACAGTGCAACGGTCTAAAAAGTTTGAGAAGTATATACAAGGCGGAATGGCTATATACAGTAGCTGTGAAACAGTAGTGCAAAGAAGAAGTGGAGAGTGCGAGACGTGCAGGGATAAATATATAAATATATATGCTACAGTAGGTTAGCTGTTCAGTAGTGAGACGGCGAGGGGAAAGAAACTGTTTTTATGTCTGGAGGTTTTAGTACGAGGGAGAGTGTAACTATCAGTATCAATTACCAGCATTTAAATGTAATTAAAATACACCAGCATTGGAATTCAATTAAATGACCAGTGTTTAAAGTACTTGGAGTCGTAATATTGTAGTTATAAGTGGGGCTAACAGGCTAGCAAACAGATGAGTCAATGCTAGTGATGGGACAAACATAAGACATTAATGGCCCCTCCAGCTCAGTTATGGTGTGTGTGTGTGTGTGTGTGTGTGTGTGTGTGTGTGTGTGTGTGTGTGTGTGTATGTAGTGATCTTTCCCCCCATGCATGCCATGTGATTCCTGAAGCTTTAAGCACGGGGGGCGGGGGGGGGGGGTCGCTCTGGGGGTCAACTCAGGGGTGCAGGGGTGGGGTTACCATGGCGTTCTACTCAGGGGTGCAGGGGTGGGGTTACCATGGCGTTCTGGGCATGCCAACTCAACTGCCCCCCTGCCTCATGTCATCATAAATGTCACGGATGCCTTGCATTCAGAGTGTGGGTGGATGGCACCTGCCCACATCATGTGACCTCCCACCCCACCCCTGCCCACATCATGTGACCTCCCACCCCACCCCTGCCCACATCATGTGACCTCCCACCCCACCCCTGCCCACATCATGTGACCTCCCACCCCTGTTTCAAGTGTAGGACTTTAATTACACTGTTTCAAGTGTAGGAGTATAATTACACTGTTTCAAGTGCAGGAGTATAATTACACTGTTTCAAGTGCAGGAGTATAATTACACTGTTTCAAGTGTAGGACTTTAATTACACTGTTTCAAGTGTAGGAGTATAATTACACTGTTTCAAGTGCAGGAGTATAATTACGCTGTTTCAAGTGTAGGACTTTAATTACACTGTTTCAAGTGTAGGAGTATATTTACACTGTTGTAAGTGTAAACTATTGAGTTTATCTTAAAAATAATGTCTGTCTCAAAGGTATCTGTTCACTGTGGTACAATCATGTCATTATTGGGCACTCTGTCCCCCCATGAATAGGTATTGTATTCATTTTTATTTTTTTATTTTCTTATTGTGTTAAACACTCCAAGAAGATGCATAGTTAGTGTATAGCTACAGTATATGGTCATTTTATATTACCTATAGATGAGTGCCTTGTAAAGGAAAACTGTAAATGTATTCAAATTGAGAGTCTCAGAGGTATTTGACAACATCTGAGTCTCAGAGCTCTTAGACAACATCTGAAGTTTGTCTGTCTGGCTTTTAATAGTCATCAGATTCAGATGCTGGTACTGTGGCAGATGTCAAGTGGAATGTGGCAGCACTCACGTTTGGTGTCAAACATACTGGTATACAGGCACACACACACACACACACACACACACACACACACACACACACACACACACACACACACAAACGCATGCACCCAAACTTACACACACACACATACATAAACACCCACACATGAGGACACACGTAAACAGATTCCAAAATAGTGCATGAACACAAACTGAAACCGTGTAACATAATGTACACGCATCACTGCGTTCACATCCTCTTCAGAGGCACGTGGAGAATGTGGTCAAACTAAAATAATCCACTTTAGCATTGATACTAAACTGTGGTTGGCTAAATTAAATCATATTCCTTGGACTGGGTCACGTGCAGAATACGTCTTGCTTGTTCTTGTGTCTGGTGTTGGCAGTAACTGTGCTTGTTCCTGTGTCTGGTGTTAACTGTGCTGTTTCTGTGTCTGGTGTTGGCAGTAAATGTGCTGTTCTTGTGTTGGCAGTAACTGTGCTGTCTGGTGTTGGCAGTAACTGTGCTGTTCCTGTGTCTGGTGTTGGCAGTAACTGTGCTGTTCCTGTGTCTGGTGTTGGCAGTAACTGTGCTGCTCCTGTGTCTGGTGTTGACAGTAACTGTGCTGTTCCTGTGTCTGGGGTTGGCAGTAACTGTGCTGCTCCTGTGTCTGGTGTTGACATTAACTGTGCTGCTCCTGTGTATGGTGTTGGCAGTAACTGTGCTGTCTGGTGTTGGCAATAACTGTGCTGTTCCTGTGTCTGGTGTCTGGTGTTGGCAGTAACTGTGCTGTCTGGTGTTGGCAGTAACTGGGCTGCTCCTGTGTCTGGTGTTGGCAGTAACTGTGCTGTCTGGTGTTGGCAGTAACTGTGCTGTTTCTGTGTCTGGTGTTGGCAGTAACTGTGCTGTTCCTGTGTCTGGTGTTGGCAGTAACTGTGCTGTCCCTGTGTCTGGTGTTGGCAGTAACTGTGATGTCCCTGTGTCTGGTGTTGACAGTAACTGTGCTGTCTGGTGTTGACAGTAACTGTGCTGTCTGGCGTTGGCAGTAACTGTGCTGCTCCTGTGTCTGGTGTTGGCAGTAACTGTGCTGTTTCTGTGTCTGGTGTTGGCAGTAACTGTGCTGTCTGGCGTTGGCAGTAACTGTGCTGTCTGGTGTTGGCAGTAACTGTGCTGTTCCTGTGTCTGGTGTTGACAGTAACTGTGCTGTGTCTGTGTCTGGTGTTGGCAGTAACTGTGCTGTTCCTGTGTCTGGTGTTGGCAGTAACTGTGCTGTGTCTGTGTCTGGTGTTGGCAGTAACTGTGTCTGGTGTTGGCAGTAACTGTGATGTCCCTGTGTCTGGTGTTGACAGTAACTGTGCTGTCTGGTGTCTGGTGTTGGCAGTAACTGTGCTGTTCTGGTGTCTGGTGTTGGCAGTAACTGTGCTGTTCCTGTGTCTGGTGTTGGCAGTAACTGTGCTGTCTGGTGTTGGCAATAACTGTGCTGTTCCTGTGTCTGGTGTCTGGTGTTGGCAGTAACTGTGCTGTCTGGTGTTGGCAGTAACTGGGCTGCTCCTGTGTCTGGTGTTGGCAGTAACTGTGCTGTTCTGGTGTCTGGTGTTGGCAGTAACTGTGCTGTTCCTGTGTCTGGTGTTGGCAGTAACTGTGCTGTTCCTGTGTCTGGTGTTGGCAGTAACTGTGTCTGGTGTTGGCAGTAACTGTGATGTCCCTGTGTCTGGTGTTGACAGTAACTGTGCTGTCTGGTGTTGACAGTAACTGTGCTGTCTGGTGTTGGCAGTAACTGTGCTGCTCCTGTGTCTGGTGTTGGCAGTAACTGTGCTGTTTCTGTGTCTGGTGTTGGCAGTAACTGTGCTGTCTGGCGTTGGCAGTAACTGTGCTGTCTGGTGTTGGCAGTAACTGTGCTGTTCCTGTGTCTGGTGTTGACAGTAACTGTGCTGTGTCTGTGTCTGGTGTTGGCAGTAACTGTGCTGTGTCTGTGTCTGGTGTCGGCAGTAACTGTGTCTGGTGTTGGCAGTAACTGTGATGTCCCTGTGTCTGGTGTTGACAGTAACTGTGCTGTCTGGTGTCTGGTGTTGGCAGTAACTGTGCTGTTCTGGTGTCTGGTGTTGGCAGTAACTGTGCTGTTCCTGTGTCTGGTGTTGGCAGTAACTGTGCTGTCTGGTGTTGGCAGTAACTGTGCTGCTCCTGTGTCTGTGTCTGGTGTTGGCAGTAACTGTGCTGCTCCTGTGTCTGGTGTTGGCAGTAACTGTGCTGTCTGGTGTTGGCAATAACTGTGCTGTGTCTGTGTCTGGTGTTGGCAGTAACTGTGCTGTTCCTGTGTCTGGTGTTGGCAGTAACTGTGCTGTCTGGTGTTGGCAATAACTGTGCTGTGTCTGTGTCTGGTGTTGGCAGTAACTGTGCTGTTCTGGTGTCTGGTGTTGGCAGTAACTGTGCTGTCTGGTGTTGGCAGGAACTGTGCTGCTCCTGTGTCTGTGTCTGGTGTTGGCAGTAACTGTGCTGTTCCTGTGTCTGGTGTTGGCAGTAACTGTGCTGTCTGGTGTTGGCAGTAACTGGGCTGCTCCTGTGTCTGGTGTTGGCAGTAACTGTGCTGTCTGGTGTTGGCAGTAACTGTGCTGTTTCTGTGTCTGGTGTTGGCAGTAACTGTGCTGTTCCTGTGTCTGGTGTTGGCAGTAACTGTGCTGTTCCTGTGTCTGGTGTTGGCAGAATCTGGGCAGAGTGGAGCGTTTCATTGGAGGTTTGACCCAACCTTGAATGAACCCACTAAGACTAACAATGACTTCAGACTGTGATGTTTTAGGGTAATATCAGCCCTTTCTGTTTAAGCCTCTGGAAGGTGTGACTGATTTTGAACGTGCTGAGTAGCCAGACCGGGCATTGATCCGGGCATTAATATGGGCATCGATCTGGGCATTGATCCCTTTCACATAATAACATAATAACAACAGTTTGTCTTTGGACTGTGATTGAGTCGGACAGGTCTCACTTTACGCTGAAAACTGGTGAATACACAAAATTTGAAAGAAATGAATGAAAACACCATTTCTTGTCTTCAAATTCAATTCAATTCAGTAGTAGTAGAACTGTTGTATGAACGTAATATGACATTGGTGTTGGTGGAGTTGGTAAAGGATATCCCAGCGGCTGTGATTGGGCCGTAGGCACGAAGCCAACCCCACTCTCACTGCGGTCAGGTTGCTTAAGCTGGTAACACTTTAGATGGACGGCACCTACAAAAGGATTATATAACACATTCATAAGACCTGAATAACTCTTACGGCACCTACAAAAGGATTATATAACACATTCATAAGACCTGAATAACTCTTACGGCACCTACAAAAGGATTATATAACACATTCATAAGACCTGAATAACTCTTACGGCACCTACAAAAGGATTATATAACACATTCATAAGACCTGAATAACTCTTACGGCACCTACAAAAGGATTATATAAATAACACATTCAATAGAACACTGAATAACTCTTACGGCACCTACAAAAGGATTATATAACACATTCATAAGACCTGAATAACTCTTACGGCACCTACAAAAGGATTATATAACACATTCATAAGACCTGAATAACTCTTACGGCACCTACAAAAGGATTATATAACACATTCATAAGACCTGAATAACTCTTACGGCACCTACAAAAGGATTATATAACACATTCATAAGACCTGAATAACTCTTACGGCACCTACAAAAGGATTATATAACACATTCATAAGACCTGAATAACTCTTACGGCACCTACAAAAGGATTATATAACACATTCATAAGACCTGAATAACTCTTACGGCACCTACAAAAGGATTATATAACACATTCATAAGACCTGAATAACTCTTACGGCACCTACAAAAGGATTATATAACACATTCATAAGACCTGAATAACTCTTACGGCACCTACAAAAGGATTATATAACACATTCATAAGACCTGAATAACTCTTACGGCACCTACAAAAGGATTATATAACACATTCATAAGACCTGAATAACTCTTACGGCACCTACAAAAGGATTATATAACACATTCATAAGACCTGAATAACTCTTACGGCACCTACAAAGGATTATATAACACATTCATAAGACCTGAATAACTCTTACGGCACCTACAAAAGGATTATATAACAACATTCATAAGACCTGAATAACTCTTACGGCAACCTACAAAAGGATTATATAACACATTCATAAGACCTGAATAACTCTTACGGCACCTACAAAAGGATTATATAACACATTCATAAGACCTGAATAACTCTTACGGCACCTACAAAAGGATTATATAACACATTCATAAGACCTGAATAACTCTTACGGCACCTACAAAAGGATTATATAACACATTCATAAGACTCTGAATAACTCTTACGGCACCTACAAAAGGATTATATAAACATTCATAAGACCTGAATAACTCTTACGGCACCTACAAAAGGATTATATAACACATTCATAAGACCTGAAATAACTCTTACGGCACTACAAAAGGATTATAAACACATTCATAAGACCTGAAATAACTCTTACGGCACCTACAAAAGGATTATATAACACATTCATAAGACCTGAATAACTCTTACGGCACCTACAAAAGGATTATATAACACATTCATAAGACCTGAATAACTCTTACGGCACCTACAAAAGGATTATATAACACATTCATAAGACCTGAATAACTCTTACGGCACCTACAAAAGGATTATATAACACATTCATAAGACCTGAATAACTCTTACGGCACCTACAAAAGGATTATATAACACATTCATAAGACCTGAATAACTCTTACGGCACCTACAAAAGGATTATATAACACATTCATAATCCCTAAATAGCTCTAACTGTTATATATTGACTGAATAATAACTGTTTCGACAGTAGATATTGTAAGGGAAAATATGAAAGCAAAACCTCACGACTCACGACAACATCATCACTTGTGTCAGTACAGTATTATTCATTTCATAAAAGATGTTATGTCATCTTGCGAGTATGGACGTTTTCTCTGCATAGACACACCTCTGCTTTTGAAACTTCCCGTGCTTATGAAACACTTATGCAGGCACCCTTCAAATGAAGTCACATAAGACTACATTCCCATCATTCCCAACATGCAGTTACATTCCTGCACTTCTTTTTCCTTTCTAGGTCGTTTTTCTAATTCTCATGTAAAGTAGTATTTATTGTTACACCATGTTTTTGATTGCTCTTAGCTTGACTGTTCTCTCCCTTGTACATCACTTTGGACAAAAGGGTCTGCTAAATGACTAAATGGAATGTAATGTAAATCATACAAGCATGATGAGATAGAAGGGGTGAACCTTTCTTACTTCTCTTTGTGTTGGAGACCATCATTATGATGGGCGCCAACTTGACGGATATAAATAGATGTTCCTGACTGTTAGTTTGCTAAAAGACTATAGATGTTCCTGACTGTTAGTTTGCTAAAAGACTATATCCAGCCTTATTTCTTTGTGCAAACCAAGCTTCATAATCCCCTCCAGAATGCTTAAGTCAACAACTTGTAAGACCGAGATACATTGTATATATATATAGATATTTATGTGTGTGTGTGTGTGTGTGTGTGTGTGTGTGTGTACATATACAGTGGGGAAAATAAGTATTTGAACCCCTGCCGATTTCACAAGTTTTGCCACTTGCAAAGAAATGTGTGATCTATAATTGTAATGGTAGGTGTATTTTAACAGTGAGAAATAGAATATCAACAAACAAATCCAGAAAACTGCGTTTTATAACATTTATGACTTTATTTGTATTTCATGCAGAAAATAAGTATTTGAATATATATGTGTGTGTGTGTGTGTGTTTAAGGTGTTTTCTCCAAGCACAGAGCAGTAAGTGGCACTGCTGGTATGTTGGAGTTTCAGAGAACTAGAGGATCCAATTTAGGGCCCAGTTCTAGATTCATTCGAGACGAGTTTTCTTGTTGTTAAAAAAGGGACCTTTGGTTTCAGATGACTGTGGAATATCCATCATCCCACATGTTTACGAGAGGTGTGTGGGGAGTTTGGTTTAAATGATGTTGTTACCTTTAAACGCTCAACAACAGTTTCATCAGACATACATAAGCTTTAATGGTCTGACCACCGTTGACATTTCAAGAGGTACACCATGTTTGGGTAAATAACAAAAGTGCAGGGTTTGGGGGCGGAATGCTGGGGTTGAAATGAAAAAATAATGCGTTTGTTATTCACCTCCAGTAGTAGGCTAATGAAAATGCATGCCACATGTTGCTTTAATGATCTGCAGACTTTTCTTTTGTATGGAAGGTTTAACACACACTGCGCACACTGAGGAGTGCTACCCTGGGTGCTCATTGAGTGGGGTTTAGTTTACAGTGGCACCATGCAGTCCTTCTGCTGTTGGGGTACATCTGTACAGTAATTACACATGGGGGCCTGAAGACTGTGGCATGGCATCCAGACACACACACACACACACACATCCAGTTTGAGTGATTTACCAGAGGGGGGGGGGGGGGGGGGGGGGAGGGGTAAAGGTCACAGCCATATAACGCATTCTAATTTGTACCAAATCACTGGTCATTACTTTGTTATTACACTAACACAGGCATTTGATTTAGCAGCCATACACCTTACTTGTGTGTGTGTGTGTGTGTGTGTGTGTGTGTGTGTGTGTGTGGCCACTGAAAGCTTCAATCAATTCAGGCTAACCCTTCACTTCACACACACACACACACACACCGGAGGGCTGGATGGGCATATGCTAATATCCTTGGAGTGTTTTTAGCAGAGAGATGTTTGATGATGGATTGCCTTCACTTCACACACACGCACACACACACACACACACACACACAGCACAGTCACACTCTCACTCTCATGCTATTGTTACTTCTGTAGCAGTCAAGCTGTAAAATAACAAAGCTTAGCTGACCTCTGTAGCAGTCGAGCTGTAGAAGAGCAAAGTTTAACTTCTGTAGCAGTCAAGCTGTAGAAGAGCAAAGCTTAACTCCTGTAGCAGTCAAGCTGTAGAAGAACAAAGCTTAATGAAGAGTAGACAGCAGACCTAACATGACCGAGGCCATTTCCATCTCCAAACTTGTGTGTGTGTGTGTGTGTGTGTGTGTGTGTGTGTGTGTGTGTGCGTGTGTGTAGGTGTGTGTCTGTAAGGGCTCCAGACAGACCTAACATGACCGAGGCCGTTTCCATCTCCAAACTTGTGTGTGTGTGTGTGTGTGTGTGTGTGTGAGTGTGTGTGTGCGTGTGTGTAGGTGTGTGTCTGTAAGGGCTCCAGACAGACCTAACATGACCGAGGCCGTTTCCATCTCCAAACTTGTGTATGTGTGTGTGTGTGTGTGTGTGTGTGTGTGTGTGTGTGTGTGTGTGTAGGTGTGTGTCTGTAAGGGCTCCAGTCAGACCTAACATGACCGAGGCCGTTTCCATCTCCAAACTTGTGTGTGTGTGTGTGTGTGTGTGCGTGTGTGTAGGTGTGTGTCTGTAAGGGCTCCAGTCAGACCTAACATGACCAAGGCCGTTTCCATCTCAAGACTGGGCTCTAGGGTGAGAGCTCCTCCTGTGTGGGACAGATGTGTGTGTGTGTGTGTGTGTGTGTGTGTGTGTGTGTGTGTGTGTGTGTGTGGGACAGATGTCTGGCTGCAGTTCAGCTTTGAAAAGCAGCATTCCCTCTCTGCAAAGCTGGCAGCCCTCTCTTGTAAGCCCTTGTCTCCCTGAGCAAATAAGCTGAAGAAAAGAAATCGACACATCAGTCTCTGTCTCAGTCTCTGTCGCAGCTGCACAGTCACAGTGATCAGAGCTTCTTTACACGTGTGTGTGTGTGTGTGTGTGTGTGTGTGTGTGTGTGTGTGTGTGTGTGTGTGTGTGCACAGTCACAGTGATCAACGCTTCTTGCAGTGCTAAATCCACCCTTTACACATATGTGATAGCACTGATTTGAAGTGCTGTTGTGTCTGATTTGATAGCACTGATTTGAAGTGCTGTTGTGTCTGATTTGATAGCACTGATTTGAAGTGCTGTTGTGTCTGATTTGGCATGGTCATGAGAAGAACTGATTCATCTCTGATAAACCACTGCTGGACATGAGATCAGAGCCACTCTGGTGCTGGTGTGTGCAGATCTGTCCTCTGGTTATTCAACCCTAGATCTGAAGTCTTCCTTGGTGGTTATTCAACCCTAGATCTGAAGTCTTCCTTGGTGGTTATTCAACCCTAGATCTGAAGTCTTCCTCGGTGGTTATTCAACCCTCGATCTGAAGTCTTCCTTGGTGGTTATTCAACCCTCGATCTGAAGTCTTCCTTGGTGGTTATTCAACCCTCGATCTGAAGTCTTCCTCGGTGGTTATTCAACCCTAGATCTGAAGTCTTCCTCGGTGGTTATTCAACCCTAGATCTGAAGTCTTCCAATATTCCGTGTTTCCGCTCTCAGGAAGCTTCCTGGGAATATTGTGCATAGCTCTATTTTCGGTGGGTCCGTTGGGAAGATTGCTTGTTGTGACTCTCATGACGTTTCTCCACAGTGAAGAGTGAAAGACCCTCTCTTTGCATGTGTGTCCTGTGGGGCTGAGCGAGGGGATGGTAGTGGGGTTAGGGTTAGGTGACGGATGTTTAGTGCTGACTATTTATGTGTGTGTAGTGGGGGGGCGGGGGGGGGGGGTATAAAGAAAGAAAGCATTCTGGGAAAGAAATGGACTGAAGATAGAGAAGAGGGAGACAAAGACTGAGAGACAGTAAAAGAAAGGAGAAAGACACTCATGGATATAGAATGTGTGCCATTCAATTACACTTTCAGAGAATCACACGTGCGGTGCGGGAGACTGAGAGAGAGAGAGAGATTTCAACACACACACACACACACACACAGAGAGAGAGAGAGAGAGAGAGAGATCGGTGAGAGACGTTTCCAAACTGTAAAATACTCTGGTAGAACAAGATGCTAACAACACCAAGGCCGTGGGCTCAAAACAAGGGAGCGCGTATGCGAAGGATAAAATGCACGATATAATATAACGTAATAACAAATATCCGACACTTTTGGGTAAAGGTTTCTGCTAAATGAATGATCTAAATCTAAATGTAAAGTGAACAGCCCCTGGGGACTCGAGTCTGTGATGGAGGAGTCTGTGTGTGTGTGTGAGTCTGTGATGGAGGAGTCTGTGTGTGTGTGTGAGTCTGTGATGGAGGAGTCTGTGTGTGTGTGTGAGTCTGTGATGGAGGAGTCTGTGTGTGTGTGTGAGTCTGTGATGGAGGAGTCTGTGTGTGTGTGTGAGTCTGTGATGGAGGAGTCTGTGTGTGTGTGTGAGTCTGTGATGGGGGAGTCTGTGTGTGTGTGTGAGTCTGTGATGGAGGAGTCTGTGTGTGTGTGTGAGTCTGTGATGGAGGAGTCTGTGTGTGTGTGTGAGGCTGTGATGGAGGAGTCTGGCTGATTCTCTGAGTAGAAATGTCAGCATATTTGCCACTGTGGGTGGGGGTGTGTGGATCACGTGACTGAACACTGCACCGCTCTCAGTATTTCTGCGTCCCCACCCCACACACACACACTGCACCGCTCTCAGTGTTGCTGCGTCCCCACCCCACACACACACACTGCACCGCTCTCAGTATTTCTGCGTCCCCGCCCCACACACACACACTGCACCGCTCTCAGTGTTGCTGCTTCCACCACCCAAGCATCCAGCATCACAACAATGCCACACACACACACACACACACACACACACACACACACACACACACACAATCATGGCACACACACACACACACACACACACACACACACACACACACACACACTCACACTCACACTCACACTCACACTATCATGCCACACACACACACACACACACACACACACAATCATGGCACACACACACACACACACACACACTCTCAGTGTTGCTGCTTCCCACCCAAGCATCCAGCGTCACAACAAAGGCATGCAGGGCTCCGTGACTCATACCAGCCAATGCAGTCAGCAGCACAGAAATATACAATACAATACAGAGTACACACACACACACACACACACACACACACACACACACACACACACACACACACACAGGGTTCCGTGACTCATACCAGCCAATGCAGTCAGCAGGACAGCAATATGTGCTTGTCTGTCTGTCTGAAGTCATGCTGCAGGGTTAGAAGCTGTGTTCCTCTAGTGATGTAGTGCGCTGACCACAGTCACAGCCTTTCAGTGGCTTTGACACTTTAGAGTGTTGGTACTTAACCTGGGTTCGGTCGAACCCCAGGGGTTCGTTGAGTCACTCTCAGGGGTTCGGCAGGGGTCAAGACACACACAGTATAGCCCGGTTCACACTAGCAATGTCGGGCCGTTTTTATATATACACTATGTTTTGAAGAAATCCTATTTTATTTTTCCAATTACGAAGGGTTCAGTGAATGTACTGATGTACAAGTTTGCAGGGTTCAGTACCTCCAATAAGGTTAAGAACCACTGCTTTAGAGTGTTACTATCGCTTGGGAGGGGAGGGATCTAAAGAGTCCTCGCCTGATGATTGGTCTCTGAGCCTGTTTATCAAAAGAGTCCTCGCCTGATGATTGGTCTCTGAGCCTGTTTATCTGAAGATTTACTGTGAACACTTATTCCACCACACTATAAAAAAGTAGAGAATCTTTATTCATTCATCAGAACAAATTAACTATAATCTTATTCTTCAATAGGATACTGGTGTTTATAACTTTAAATAAATATGATTTAATCCAATGCAATGCAATGAAACCAGTTCAGATGAGCAATTCATGTTTTACTTTTGTATGTGTGCATGTTTACATGCCTTAGATCTATATGCTTCAAGTAACCTTAGCAACACATCTGTTAAAAACACATAACTCCAATAGTCCTCAGGTAACCTTAGCAACACATCTGTTAAAAACCCTAACTCCAGTAGTCTTCAGGTGATTGTATGCTGACTAAAAGCAGATTATCCTCCTCTGTTGATCAGTGCATTAGTGTTCTACAGCTTCATACAATTTCCATTCTCCCTGGATGATGTATGTATGTCTTCATCCAGAACATTCCTTTTAGCGAGCAGGACTCCAAGGAGTCGTGTGCAGAGAGTGTCTGTGTAATCTGGAGCTGTGGATGTGGGGGTGGGGGGTTTGAAACAGGGTTTCAGCGAGAGGGGTGTGGGGGTGGGGGGTTTGAACAGGGTTTCAGCGAGAGGGGTGGGGGGTGGGGGTGAGGTAGGAGGTGTGCAGCTGTTTTCCATCTTAGACTCGAGACAGGTCCTCTTTGTTTGGGTCTCCAGTTGCTGGCGAAAGCTTGCCAAGGAGTACAGTTGTCCCACTTCCTTCTTCTCCTACACACGGACAGCCCTGACTTCAGCACGTTTCGATCTCAACCAATCAATCGCCTCCAAATGACACGCGTGCGGGTCGTATTAGTCGTGGCCAAAGCGGCCGAGTGGGGAGGAATGCGTGTTGTGTGCGGGACAGCTAGTCGAGGTCCTGTGTTCTAGTCCTGTGTTCTAGTCCTGTGTTCTAGTCCTGTGTTCTTGTCCTGTGTTCTAGTCCTGTGTTCTGGTCCTGTGTTCTGTGTTCTAGTTCTGTGTTCTAGTCCTGTGTTCTAGTCCTGTGTTCTGTGTTCTAGTCCTGTGTTCTAGTCCTGTGTTCTTGTCCTGTGTTCTAGTCCTGTGTTCTAGTCCTGTGTTCTAGTCCTGTGTTCTTGTCCTGTGTTCTGTGTTCTAGTTCTGTGTTCTAGTCCTGTGTTCTAGTCCTGTGTTCTAGTCCTGTGTTCTTGTCCTGTGTTCTAGTCCTGTGTTCTTGTCCTGTGTTCTAGTCCTGTGTTCTAGTCCTGTGTTCTAGTCCTGTGTTCTGTGTTCTAGTTCTGTGTTCTAGTCCTGTGTTCTAGTCCTGTGTTCTGTGTTCTAGTCCTGTGTTCTAGTCCTGTGTTCTAGTCCTGTGTTCTAGTCCTGTGTTCTTGTCCTGTGTTCTGTGTTCTAGTCCTGTGTTCTGTGTTCTAGTCCTGTATTCTAGTCCTGTGTTCTGTGTTCTAGTCCTGTGTTCTAGTCCTGTGTTCTGTGTTCTAGTCCTGTGTTCTAGTCCTGTGTTCTAGTCCTGTGTTCTAGTCGAGGTCCTGTGTTCTAGTCCTGTGTTCTAGTCCAGGTTCTGTGTTCTAGTCCTGTGTTCTGTGTTCTAGTCCTGTGTTCTAGTCCTGTGTTCTAGTCCTGTGTTCTAGTCCTGTGTTCTAGTCCTGTGTTCTAGTCGAGTTCCTGTGTTCTCCGTAGTTTCATGCGTTGGCTGGAGCAGGAAATAGACTCCTCTCAGAAATGCAGTGGGTGCACAGAGTTGTGTGCCGTTCCACAGGGCTTTTTAAAGCTGTGAAGATTCCACAGGGCTTTTTAAAGCGGTGAAGGTTCCACAGGGCTTTTTAAAGCTGTGAAGAATGCACCAACAAAGTCATTCTAGCCACAGCATCGGAATAGCAGTCCGCTGTGGAGAGCCTCGGAGCGGAGCTGAGCTGTGGTAGAATGGAAGAAATGCCTGTGGAACATTAAACAACATGAACTATAGTGACGGTGAAGGTACGCTTTAGTGCAGGGATAAAAAGGAGTTATGAGACTGACTGACCTGCGAGTAGACACTGTGTATTACAATCAAATTGAGAAAGAAGCTAAATGTGTCAGATTCAGTGTGAACAAATGATCTAACAAAAGTTGCCACTTTACAAGGAGAGAGTGACCAACAGCAGGGGCACATGAAGATTTATGAATTGAAAATGTAACGGGATAGGGTTAGGTGTAAGTATAGGGTGTGGTTAATGGTTGCATGTGTTGTGCTTCCATGTGCACTGGCCTAGAGGTCACCCAGGAGGCCTCCCTGATGTGTGCAGTGTATATATGGGTATGCAGGAAAGTGGGAAGGGGAATGAGGGCGGGGCAGGGGGGGGGGGGGGTTGGAAAACAATTAACAAAATATACACTCTTGTAAAATAATAGGATAAAAGGACTGGTAAAAAGTGCTGAGTTGGTATAAAGTGCTAAAAAGTTAAATGCTAAAAGGTTAAGTGCTAAAAAAACACACAATCAAAAGTGAAAATATACAAATATAAATAAGTGCTGGGTAAGAAAGGTAAAGCCAACAAGTAAGAGGAAAAAATAAAAAAGCACACAAAGACACAGAAAAGAAACACAAAACAAAGGGATACCAGTCCTAATAAACTAAAACCATACAGAGTATAGGGTTAGGGTTAGGGTTAGGGTATAGGGAGGTGGAAAAAGAAGCTAAACGAGTTGGTGAGTTTTGGGGAAACACATTGACAGATCAAGACTTCAAAAGTATGAGACTAACCTTCAACAGATTCAGGGTATCACACATTATTGCATTCAAGCATTACATGATCCAACTGATAATTGTGAAACGGCTGTAGAAAATGACCCGAGGCTTAAATGTGACAGTGGTCGTGTCCCTGTTTGGGGTGTGGGGACGCAAACAGTATCCCAATCTCCTGCCGCCAACCAAGAAACCAAAGACTTCATCAAATGAATTAATGAAAAAAAAACAAAAGCGCAAGGAGAGGCCAAAGTAACAATAAGCAACAACAGTAAATACCTTTTTAGAGTGGAATAAATCTGATCGACCACAAAGCAAGAGTCAAACACCAGGAACAAATGTCATCCTACCAGACATGAGCACACAGATCTTAACCCTAGTCTCCCAAACTCACTATACAAGCTTCAAATTCAATTTAGATATTTACAATCTATTTATAAGTAAACAAGTCAAATATGTGCTATATTACTGTATAATGTGAACACCTTAGTACAAGTAAGTGCAATTGGATACACTCTATTGGCCAGTGTAACATATCCAGATACAAGTTGATTTCAATAACCAATAACGCACCAAGAAGGCCTAACCAGAGCAGGGGCGTCCCTCTCTACCTTCAAGAAGCTTTAGAAGACCCAACTCTTCAGAGAGCACCTCCCTTCCTAACTGGCACCTGACTAGCGCTTAACTTGCACTTCAGCAGTTACATTCCTGCACTTCTTTTTCCTTTCTAGGTAGTTTTTTTCTAATTCTCATGTAAAGTAGTATTGATTGTTACACCATGTTTTTTATTGCTCTTAGCTTGACTGTTCTCTCCCTTGTACGTCGCTTTGGACAAAAGCGTCTGCTAAATGACTAAATGTAAATGTAATGTCTGACAAGCGAACTCAACTTGCCCCCTTTCCTACCCTCGAGCCAGCTGCTTTTACTTCTGGGAAACATCAAGATGTTCTATAACCACAAGTTGCAAATAATGAGTGTCTCTCCAAACACTATTCAGTTGATAAAGCCTTTTTTACTCTATTCAAAGGTAATTCAATGTTAACAACAAGATAGCATTAGCACACGGTAGCCAAAAGCTGGTAAAAAACCTGTTCTCTTACCTTGTTAGCTAGCTAACTCGTTCACTGCTTTAATAGGTGCTGCTATTGTTCTCTCTTGTGTGTTTTAGTTTCCCATAGGGTAAAAAAAACGTAAAAAAAATCCAGCTTTTTGCTTTTTCTTCATAGCTCTCAGAACGTGAGGATCCTGACAGCAAGGGTCCTGACAGCAAGGGTCCTGACAGCAAGGACCTTTATTAACTGTAGCGCTTACAGGGACCCGCAGAATGTTGTGATGGTGATCAAACACTGTCATTTGTCAGACCTATAGTCAATTATCTTTACATGAAAACACAAGGATGCACACAATTGTGTTATATGTCTTGTGTTTTTATAGTGTAAATATGTATATATATATATGTTCAATCTATATTTTTATTGTTTTTGTGTCTGAGAGCTGCTACCTTAATTTCGTTGTACTTGTGCAATGACAAATAAATATATTCTATTCTATTCTATTCTATTCCAATTGATTCAAAACACTTCAAAATAAAAATAGGGCTTTGCTATGATCATGTCCATCACGGGTAATGTGTTGCCTGTTTGAGGATAGTAATTACAATTACAGATTATAAGATAGTACTTACCAGTTCAAAGCCCAGGCACACACAGGACTGCATAAGGTCCAGAACGCTCACGGAAATGTTTTCTTGCCTGCTGCCAAACAAACTTGCAGATGCATAAACATTAGTGTCCCAGCCTGGGTTTACATTGCCTGTGCCAAGGGGGCAATTACTGCAGGCAGTTTTGAACCAGAGGATTATGGACTAGGCTTGAGTAGTGTGTGTATGTGTGTGTGTGTGTGTGTGTGTGTGTGTATGTGTGTGTGTGTGTGTGTGTGTGTGTGTGTGTGTGTGTGTGTGTGTGTGTGTGTGTGTGTGTGTGTGTGTGTGGAGTGGATGCATCTTGATTTCTCTGTGTATGTCTGTACCACTAAGAGAGGCAGTGGACTATGACCCTTGAAGCGTGGGATCAAATGTGTGTGTGTGTGTGTGTGTGTGTGTGTGTGTGTGTGTGTGTGTGTATGGCAGCTGTGGTAATGAGCTCACACTGGCAGCTCCTTTAGAGGCTAACCAGGCCCCTGCGCCCCCCATGTGCCAACTGCCTGCCCAGTCAAATTCTGGGTGGGCATCAACTTGGGTTATGTTTTTCCAAATAATGATCACAATGGTTCACATCAGCTTGCCATGGCAGCTCTACCAAAGGCATGATGTGGTTAGCTCTGCACTTATTAGCTCCCTGCTCTATTGGAAGCATTAAGGGCTGCATATTACACATAAACTGTGTTTGTGGTTTGGGGGGTGAAGGGGTGGGGGTTGGGTGGTCATATATGTCTGTGTGTGTGTGTGTGTGTGCTTGTGTGTGTGTGTGTGTGTGTGTCTGTGCTTGTGTGTGTGTGTGTGTGTGTGTGTGCAGGGGGTGGAACAGTGATGCATAATGCAAACCTCTCCTGCCAACTGTTACTGTACTCCAATCCTGACATCATCATCATTCTCCTTCATGCCTCCTTTCTTTTTTCCTTTTTTTTTTTTACATTTTTAGTCATTTAGTAGACGCTTTTATCCAAAGCAACTTACAAGGATGTATACACATTTTACATTTCCACTGATGGCACACTGCACATCAGGAGCAATTAGGGGTTCAGTGCCTTGCTCAAGGACGCTTTGACAGGGAATCGAACTACCATCCTTCTGATTACCAAACGACTTCTTTACCTCCTGTACCACTGTCGCCCCAACATGTCATCACACATGACTCAACTTCTAATCTCCCTCTCACTCTCCCTCCTGTCTCGCTTCCTGGATCATTTACATACTGGATCTGTATCCTGTTGAGGGCAGTACACACACATACATATAAACTAGGTGTAGGCTAGGTGTCACAGATGATCCATCTTTCCCAATAGCACCACCATGCTGTGCTTATCTCCCAGCATGCTTTGCCTTTGATACACCTCTCATGGTCCAGGGCTCTGATTGGTCGGTTTGTTTGCTGTGCTTCCTCCTTCTCTTCATCATCCTCTTCTTCCGCTGGATCTCACATCTGGATCCGATATTCTTCTGCACCAGTCAGGCTTGGTACACACACACACACACACTCACACACACACACACACACACACACGCACACACGCACCACACACACACACACACACACACACACACACACGCACCACACACACACACACACACACACATACACATTCACACACACACACACACACATACACACACGCACACACACACATACACATTCACATACATACACACACACACACAGCTTGTTCTGGAATGCGGCAGAGGTTGTGTGAGAGTGAATCTGTGTCAAAGATGACTCCAGTCAGGCTGGGTACACACACACACACACACACACACACACACACACACACACACACACACACACACACACACACACACACACACACACACACACACACACACACACACACACACACACACACACACACACACACACACACACACACACACACACATTGCTGACCCTGTGTAAGGGCCCAGTACAGTACAGTAGAGTTGTAACATGCTGTTCTATGGTGCAGAATACCAGTGTAGGCTTAACGGAGACGGTTTCAAAATCAGATTCTAATAAATTATTCACCAACCACACAAAGAAACTGATTCCCACAGTGTCTGACCCACGTCTGATGGCCTGGGGAAAGAAAATCCTCTCCGATCGCTCGCAGTCTGAGTCTGTCTCTGTGGATCCAGGGTAGCCTAAACAGTGCAGGGCTCACTGCAGCACAATGGAGCGTTTAGAGGGCTGTTTGATCCCCCTGGTTCCCATGGAAAGCAGGCTGAGTCTGACACCAACATGCTGGAGAGGAGACACCGCACTGAAGGCCTTAAGAGTGGAGACACCGCACTGAAGGCCTTAAGAGTGGAGAGGAGACACCGCACTGAAGGCCTTAAGAGTGGAGAGGAGACACCGCACTGAAGGCCTTAAGAGTGGAGAGGAGACACCGCACTGAAGGCCTTAAGAGTGGAGAGGAGACACCGCACTGAAGGCCTTAAGAGGAGACACCGCACTGAAGGCCTTAAGAGGAGACACCGCACTGAAGGCCTTAAGAGTCCAACATGGGAGGGGGGGCACTGTGGCGCAACCAGTAGCCCCGACCACATTCGGGCTTGATGCCCATGGAGGACACAGGTTCAAATCTGGCCTGATGTCATTTCTCCTGTCCACTCCCTGCCTCTTCTCCCTCTCATTTCCTGTCCCACTCTTCACTAAGACTATCGATTAAAGCCCAAAAATAAATCTTTAAACAAAAAAAAGAGTCCAACATGGTGGAGAGGAGCTGTGGAGGTGTAGTTGTGTGGGCCATGAAGAAAGGGCAGGATATGGAAAATTGTATACATTTATCTGAAAAAAAGAGAGAGGGGGGTGGGGGGGCGTGTACTTCCTGCTTGATCTGAATGCTTTGCCAGCATTGCTGTGTTATCGCTGCATGAAATGATGTGTGACAGCAGATCCCAGCAGCTTTTCTCTGTGTGTGGACTGATGACATACTTGCAAAGCACAGGAATCAACCATGTTCTGCGCTTCTCAGTGACTTGTATCCGTTATAGAGTGAAGTGCTAGGCTGTAATGTCCAGTGTAACCAAATGTGATATCGGCTTAGGCACAGCTCCTGTGTACACAACTCTTTCATATGTACTGGCATCAATTTCTGGTGACGTCTATCCACATTTGAGATTTCATTATTTTGTAGCCTTTCCTGCCTCAGTTCTCGTTTTTCATATACATTAATATCTATTACATACAGTATATGTTTGAAGAGCTCTTTATGTTCAGTATGACTGATGTATGAAGTGCTCTTTATGTTCAGTGTGACTGATTGATCTATCCACTTCTCAGATTTACCATCCTTTTCCTCCCTCACTTCTCTTTTGTCATATACATTAATATCTCATACATACAGTATTCATGCATATATTTATGTTTGAAAAATTCGTTTACTGTTGACTGTTTGACGAAGAGTGAAATACTGAATTGGTCTTTATTCTGTGTCTTTTCAGGAAAAACGAAAACGACAATCAGAGATTGAGGACAAACGCCAAGAGCTGGATGATCTTACTCTGCAGCTTCAGCATCTGAGGGTAAATATGTGACGGTGTTCAAACCAAAGGATTATGGGATAGACGTCAGGAGAAATTACAAAGATTTCCGACGCTCTCCTAGCCTCTTGGATATGCATATGACACATGTTTGTGATTGTGTGATTTTCTGACAATCTTTATATATCTTAAAATATAAAGTAAAAATGCATACAGTACCAGTCAAAAGTTTGGACACACTTTCTAATTTTTTTTGAAGTTTTTTCTTTACTTTTGTTATTTTCTACATGGTAGATAACACATTTTTTGTTTAGAACATCATTCCATGTGTTCTTTCGTAGTTTAAATGTCTTCAGTATTAATCTACAATGTAGAAAATAATAAAAGTAAACAAAAACATTAAAGGTGTGTCCAAACTTTTGACTGGTACTGTATATATAGTAATATATAGTATAGTTCTATCAGAAATACATCTAAAACGGACCACATGTAGTGTAGTGGGAGCAACATGTTTATGTTGGGAATTCAGCATGTTCTGCCGTCCGTATGGGAGGTGAATTCATTTCCCCCTGGTTCCCTGAGAAAGAATCAGTGTGTAGAACCACACACACACACACACACAGACACACACACACACACACAAACAAACACACGGTCTCTCAGGACCTAACACAGGCTCAACTCTCCATCTGATCAGATAACCGTGGGTTTGCCTCATTTGTGCAAAATTGCTCTGTTGTTAAATCGCCCACATTTGATGCCAATTATGTTTCACAAAAAACAAATGTACTCTAGTCACAAAGTAACTCTTGAAAAGAGCTTTTGTTCCTGCCCTGTGATCCCTACGGAGAAAGAGAAAGCACTTTTTTGGGGAAAGTACCACTTACTGGCACTGACCGAGGAGAAACTCTGGCCCTTGGGACTCGTGGCGAAAAAGACAGAATCAGCACACTAGAGTGAGTACAGCATTGTGCACTAGCATTGTGCACTAGCATTGTGCACTAGCACACTAGAGTGAGTACAGCATTGTGCACTAGCATTGTGCACTAGCACGCTAGAGTGAGTACAGCATTGTGCACTAGCATTGTGCACTAGCATTGTGCACTAGCACACTAGAGTGAGTACAGCATTGTGCACTAGCATTGTGCACTAGCACACTAGAGTGAGTACAGCATTGTGCACTAGCATTGTGCACTAGCACACTAGAGTGAGGGCGAGCGCACGTACAGCATTGTGCACTAGGAGCTAGCAGCCCACTACCGCTGCATTCATTAATCACCCAAGCAAATCTCCTGCGTGGGCCATAGAATTGAGTTAAAGTAGTGATATATGTGTGTGTGTGTGTGTGTGTGTGTGTGTGTGTGTGTGTGTGTGTGTGTGTGTGTGTGTGTGTGTGTGTGTGATTTGAGTTAAAGTAGTGATATATGTGTATGTGATTTGAGTTAAAGTAGCGATATATGTGTGTGTGTGTGTGTGTGTGTGTGTGTGTGTGTTCAGGTGATATATGTGTGATTTGAGTTAAAGTAGTGATATATGTGTGTGTGTGTGTGTGTGTGTGTGTGTGTGTGTGTGTGTGTGTGTGTGTGTGTGTGTGTGTGTGTGTGTGTTCAGGTGATATGTGTGTGTGATTTGAGTTAAAGTAGTGATATATGTGTGTGATTTGAGTTAACGTAGTGATATATGTGTGTTTGTGTGTGTGTGTGTGTGTGTGTGGGTGTGTGTGTGTGTGTGTGTGTTCAGAGAGCAGAGGTGTGTGTATGTGTGTGTGTGTGTGTGTGTGTGTGTGTGTGTGTATGTGTGTGTGTGTGTGTGTGTGTGTGTTCAGAGAGCAGAGGTGTGTGTGTGTGTGTGTGTGTGTGTGTGTGTATGTGTGTGTGTGTGTGTGTGTGTGTGTTCAGAGAGCAGAGGTGTGTGTGTGTGTTCAGAGAGCAGAGGTGTGTGTGTGTGTGTGTGTTCAGGTCTCTGTGTTGTTGTGTCCACTGATATATTGCATTGTTCTATGCATTCACTGTTGTAGTATTGTATTATATGCACTTGCAAGTACAGACACTAGGGGCGCTAGTACTAGCGGTAGTGTTGTGTTGAATGTGTTGAATGTACTGTATGAAGTTAAGAGACTGAGTAAACTACGCTCTCTGTTCCTTATGCTTCGTGTGTGTTAATGTCTTCCGAAACAACACCACAACAGGTGTGTGTTCAGGTCTCGTAGACTGCGGGGCAACAGAGAGTGAAGGAGGAGGTCTGAGGGGGGCAGAAGAGCAGGATGCTGCATGTTTGCTTAGAAGTGTGTGTGTGTGTGTGTGGACTGTGTGTGTGGACTGTGTGTGTGGACTGTGTGTGTGTGGACTGTGTGTGTGGACTGTGTGGGGGGACTGTGTGTGTGGACTGTGTGTGTGTGGACTGTGTGTGTGGACTGTGTGGGGGGACTGTGTGTGTGGACTGTGTGGGTGGACTGTGTGTGTGGACTGTGTGTGTGTGGACTGTGTGTGTGGACTGTGTGGGTGGACTGTGTGTGTGGACTGTGTGTGTGGACTGTGTGTCCCAGAGCAGTTCTCATAGGAACGTTCAGTCACTTCAATGTCATGATACTTTATTTGTGAGAGTCCTTGCCAAGCTTTGTTTTTATGTTCATCTACATCAGACAGTCC
>NC_045163.1:29687072-29719572 GCF_900700415.2 Clupea harengus | reverse complement strand
ATTAAAATCCCCTGATGCTAAATTAGGAGACAACTTTCGAGTGCACAATTAGCACAGTATGCTGTAACTACCCTGTGATCAGTTTGGCCTGGTCAAACCGAAAGGCATTTGTCTGAAGCCATCATTACTGTGCACTTTAAACTGATAACAACCATGTGACCACAATCTCAAACCACTCAACACACAGCAGGCTCGTCTGGAGCTTAATTAGCAAAATTGCTATTCAGCAATCCAGACGTAGTATTGTCTGCATCTCAGTTTCTTGGCTCGAGGCCCAGTTCCCTTAAGTACTATGGCTGGGGAATTGCTTGACATGGTGTTAAGCTTTCACGCCTTTTTGCCGTCGTTGGGTTGCAAGACAAGGCCCTAGAATGTGTCCTCATAAACTACGATAATTCAAGAGCTCAGCTCCAGAGCCTGACTGTCCGCCCAGCGAAACTCTGAGATACTAGGCAGTACAGTCCAGGGACACTCTGAGATACTAGGCAGTACAGCCCAGGGAAACGCTGAGATACTAGGCAGTACAGCCCAGGGACACTCTGAGATACTAGGCAGTACAGCCTCTCCCAAAGCTGGGGATGATAAACAGTCTCCTGGGCTGAACTAATGTGCGTGTGTGTGAGTGTGTGTTACCTCAACACTGGAAACAGCACATGCACGTCACACAAACACACAAACACACAAACAACACAAACACACATGCACGTCACACAAACACACATGCACGTCACACGTCACACACATGCACATCACACAAACACACATGCAAGTCACACAAACAACACATGCACGTCACACACATGCACATCACACAAACACACATGCACGTCACACAAACAACACATGCACGTCACACACATGCACGTCACACAAACACACATGCACGTCACACACACGCATGTCACACAAACACACAAACACACATGCACGTCACACAAACACACATAAACGTCACACAAACACACATGCACGTCACACAAACAACACAAACACACATGCACGTCACACAAACAACACAAACACACATGCACGTCACACAAACACACATGCACGTCACACAAACACACACGCATTTAGTCTGTATTGCATTCATTACTGTAGATTTACAGTTACTGAAAGCAGAGGTTTTTTGTCCTTGTGTAATAAATGAAAGACCACGTTTACATCATGCACTGCCATTTCACTAAAAAAGAATTGCTTCTCATTTTCTCACATTTTCCATATATTTCTGTATTCATCACATATCACAGGTATACACATACACACACACACTAACACACTTACTACACACAGACACCCACACACACTCACTACACACAGACACACACATACTCACTACACACATACACACACACACTAACACACATGCTTACTACACGCATACACACACACACACACACACTCACTACACACATACCCACACACACTAAACACATGCTTACTACACACAGTCACACACACACACTCACATATCACAGATATAAATGTCAGTATATTTTCTCTGTAAATTCATCTGTATGTATCTGGTCATGTCTGTTCCAGTCATTAAACACATAGTGGTGTAAATATTTTCAGTGGAATTTAGTATTTCTGTCTCCTGCTTGTGTGTCTGCGAGCGACTGATTAATATTGCCCTCTGCTAATGACTGGGAACGTGTTTCGTAACAGATTGGAATCTGAGATCGGTTTGCTGGAGAACGAGGAATCCCAAATCTCGGCCAAAGAACAGGCGCTGCGCGAGAGGCTGCGAGAAACGGAGAGATCAATCGAAGATCTACAGAAAGTAAGAAGGGAATTCTATTGATCACCTATTTCACTGTGTGTGTGCTCAAAATGCTCAAGTTCCCCCACGGGTGTGTCTCACACACACACACATACACACACACACACACACACACACACACACACATGTGTCTGACATGGCTAATGGCTGAAGGAAGTCCTGTCAGTGTAGCAAAGAATGAAAGCATAGTAATCCAGATCAGAAGATGAAATAACAGAATCATAGCCTGAGTTAAATGAACAGACCCATAGCCTGAGTTAAATGAACAGACCCATAGCCTGAGTTAAATGAACAGACCCATAGTCTGAGTTAAATGAACAGACCCATAGCCTGAGTTAAATGAACAGACCCATAGCCTGAGTTAAATGAACAGACCCATAGTCTGAGTTAAATGAACAGACCCATAGTCTGAGTTAAATGAACAGACCCAAGAACCATAGTCTGAGTTAAATCAGGAGGTTAAATGAACACAACCATAGCCTGATCAAGCTTTATCAAGCTTTATTGGCATGACTGTAAGTACAATATTGCCAACGCATAAAATATAGCTTACAATGATATAAAAAGTAAAAATAGACAATTAATAAATAAATTAAGTTTTAAAAGGGAAAATGAGAAAAAAGTGATAATGTATTATTTATATTATTTATTATTTACTCTCTCTCTCTCTCTCTCTCTCTTTCTGTTTTCAGAGTCTCCAAAACCAAGATGGAGGTAAAAACACCTGAACTCATTACGTGGATAATAGAGCAGTTACTAATATGGGATAGAGTTAGATACATACACACACACACACACACACACACACACACACACACACACACGCTCACACACACACACACACGCTCACACACACACACTACTATTACTAATATGGGATAGAGTTACTAATATGAGTTACTAATATCGGTTAGGGTTAGATACATACACACACACACACACACACACACACACACACACACACACACACACACACAACCAGTGGTATTCATATAAATTATAGTATTTGGTTTGGTTTTGCACGCACATACTCACACACACTCACACATGCACATAAACACGCACTCACTCACAGGCACTCACACGCACGCTCACACACACGCACACACTCATACACACAAACACGCACTCACTCACAGGCACTCACACGCACGCTCACACACACACACACACACACATACACACTCATACACACAAACACGCATGCTCTCACACACACACACACACACACACACACACACACACACACACACAGTGCTCATGCTCTTTTGTGAGTTGGTGGGGTCCCCCTGTGTTGGACCGTGTCCCTCCTGCCTCAGCGAGACTATTGTGTGTGTGTGTGTGTGTGTGTGTGTGTGTGTGTGTGTGTGTGTGTGTGTGACTATATGTAAGGCTGTGACTCGCCACTTTGTTTACTTTGATCCACCTATTCACCGGCAATCCCCCCACCAGAGGTTCCCCATTGTCCCTCCTAATGCACTCGCTCTCGTTTTGCTGCATAAGCAAGGGATCGAGAGAAAGGGAGATAGAAAGAGAGGGAGAGGGAGAGAGAAAGAGTGAGAGAAAGAGGGAGAGAGAGAGAGTTAGAGAGAGAGAGAAAGAGAGAGAGAGAGAGAGGGAGAGAGAGAGACAGAGAGGGAGAGAGGGAGAGAGAGAGAGGGAGAGAGAGAGAGAGAGAGAGTTAGAGAGAGAGAGAAAGAGAGAGAGAGAGAGAGGGAGAGAGAGAGACAGAGAGGGAGAGAGGGAGAGAGAGAGAGAGAGAGAGAGAGACAGAGAGGGAGAGAGAGTTAGAGAGAGAGTGTAAGAGAGGCGAGACTGCTGTGGGTGTGTATGTCAAGTTGTGTGTGTGTGTGTGTGTGTGTGTGTGTGTGTGTGTGTGTGTGTGTGTGTGTGTGTATGTCAAGTTGTGTGTGTGTGTGTGTGTGTGTGTGTGTGTGTGTGTGTGTGTGTGTCGGCGTGAGGTGGGGGGTGCTTGTGGACGCAGGGGTCCAGGCTGACTTCCTCTCCTCTCGCGCTGCTCTCGCGCTGCTCTCTACCCTCTAACAGATGCAGTGAGTTACGTCCGCTCCCAGACCCCCAGCCTTCCTGAGCTGAACTCCAAACCTTCGGCCGCAGCTCCGGGGAACGAGCAACTCCCAAGAAAATCTGGTAGGTGCTGTCTGTGTGTGGGGGGGAGGGAGGGGGGGGTATGGAGGGTGGGAGGGGTTGGATTGGGGGGGTACTACACACTTGGGTCAAGGCCAGGGGTGAGCAGTGAGGATTAGATATGGAGGCTCATCATGGACTAAACATGCCTGATTAGGCAAAGTACATCAGCACCGCCACCTCCAGCAGGAAACACGGGCGATGCGGCATTCTTGCTCTCTGGCGTAACCCGAACCCGAACACCACTTCACTCACAGGGACATTCTGCTGCCTTACATCTGAGTAGAGTTCAAGCAGGGTGGCTGCTTATAGTTCCTTCTATTGAATTTGGACGATCTGTCAAATTCAACGTACTATCGGAAGTTTCGAGAAAACTGGACTGCACATACTGCGAATCATTTATTTGACATCAAATGTGTTCACGCTTGCCTTCAGAAGTGTTGATACTTGATGTGTGACTGCCTTTGAATCTAAACAAAGATTTGCACTGATATGTTGAGAAATAGTCAGTTAATCTTTCAGCTCTTGCAGCATAGACTATGATTAGAAAGTGCTCTTAAGAACTTCAAATAATCATGAAAATGTTTATTTGAAAATTGAGTTTTGTGAATGTTTTTCAGTTAAAGTGGGTTTACTTTAATTACTATTCCAGAAGCGGTTGTTATGGAGATTAGCTTGGGACAGAGGTTGTTTTCACATCCTAAACACACAATGCATGGCAAGAAGCCATGTTGCCTTCCACATAACATATGCTGCTAATGGCGGCATAACGCAAGAGGTGGTTTGGTAGGATACACGTTATTCTACAGATATATACTCTCTTTGGACGGGTATGACATGGGAAAACAGAAGTAAAAACATCCAGTGACCAGTTTAACTTGATAGCATCAAGTTAAAGCAAGGCTGTCACTTATATAATTATATATGGGTCTGTGTGCACTGGGCATGTATAATGTATGGAAATAAATAGTTCTTCACACTGTTTGATAGATAACCTGAATCATTTCTATTGATTATGTTAGCAGGTGAACCTCCGTAATTCAATTATTATTGATTATTGGTAACCTTAATTGTTGGTAAATATTGTTTATAAGACATTGTGGTTAAGTTGCAAAATATAAAAGTCTGAGGTGACTGTACAACACACTGGACAACAGTATTTTATTTCCTGGGATAATGTGAGTGAGTGTGTGTGTGTGTGTGTGTGTGTGTGTGTGTGTGTGTGTGTGTGTGTGTGTGTGTGTGTGTGAGAGTGTGTGTGTGTGTGTGTGAGAGTGTGTGTGTGTGTGAATGAGCTAATACTTATGCTAATGCTAATGCTAACCACATCCTCTCTGCCCCCCCGTGTGAAGCGTTGTATGCCATGGAGATCAGCGTGGAGAGAGACAGGAAGACCGGCGGCACCAGGATCCTCTCGGCGGCGCCGGTGAGCCCCGAGGACGTGGGGCACCAGCCCCAGCGCGGGGTCAAGGTCTACGACGACGGGCGCAAGGTCATCTACGAGGTGCGCTCTGGGGGCACCACCACCCTGGAGAACGGCCTGCATCCCTGGAGCCCCACGGACGTGGACGAGCTGATGCAGCGCGTGGGCCAGGCCCACCACCGGGGCGGCGACACCGGCACGGTCATCGTCACGCCCGCCGAACCCGACGCGCCGCCCCCGCCCCCGAGCCTGAACGAGCAGATGGTGCAGCACAAGGAGGCCGAGCTGGAGATGGTGCGCAGACAGCAGGGCAAGATGGCCGCCGCCGCTGCTGCGGGCACCACCGCGGGTCAGCCGCGGTTCCAGGACGAGGTGACGGAGGCGCCCGAGGCTTCCTCGGAGAAGCCGGTGACCATGATCTTCATGGGCTACCACAGCGTGCAGGACGAGGACGAGACCAAGAAGCTCCTGGGCTTCGACGGCACCATCAAGGCGGAGATCGTCCTGATCGACGAGGACGACGAGAAGTCCCTGCGCGAAAAGACCGTCACCGACATCTCCACCGTGGATGGCAACGCCGCTGACCTGGTGTCTGGCCGCCCGCTCTCTGACAGCACTGAACTGTCCTCGGAGGGCAAGGACGAGAGCGTGGCCACCAAGGGACTCCCAGCCTCAGCAGGTAACCCAAACCCCGTACCGGCAGAGGTAGAGAAGAAAAAACGCTGCCAGTGCTGTACTGTCATGTGACCTTGTCATGTGACCTAGTCATGTGACCTGGTCATGTGACCTCTTTTCTCCGACACTATTGATTTCTTCCTCTTCTTCTACTGCTTCCTCGGAGCACACTCACCTCAGCTCTTCCTCCCTTTAAGAACACAACAACAACACAATAACAACACAACAACAACAAAAAGGCTCACTTTCCCACTAACAGCGCCTCTAGCTGTCTGACAGGAAGGAGGAAGCGCACCCTTTTTTCTGTTCCCTCTGGCCAACTTTCCACAGAAACTTTGGTTCCACAGCTGAGAAGAACACAGTCCCTGGAGGCCAAAACAGGTTTGGAGAAAGGGGAAAGGCCAGGCCTGTCTGTAGCATCCGACACACTGAATACGTATTAGGAGAAGAACAAAGAACCGTATTAGCCAGATTATTTAAATTATGTATCAGTATTTAACACATTTTTTTTTTAAAGATAAATAAATAAAGATGTGTCAGTCTTAAACCTGGTCATTCGAGAATTATATGAATTTGACACGTTCACAGAGAGCTTTATGAAATAGTGTAGCATAGGTAGATTTATTAGGAGTAAGGGTTTGACCCAGATAATGTCAACATTGTGAGAGAGACCTGTTTGACTCATATGTACTCATACAGTCAAGTGCTGTGTGTAAACACACACATCTGACATCAGTCAAGCGCTGTATGTAAACACACACATCTGACATCAGGCAAGCGCTGTATGTAAACACACACATCTGACATCAGGCAAGCGCTGTATGTAAACACACACATCTGACATCAGGCAAGCGCTGTATGTAAACACACACATCTGACATCAGTCAAGTGGCCTTATTGAAGCAGGTAAATGACTGCTCTTCTCTCTATACAAGCTGGGTTTGTCTTTCATTTTCTTCTGTTTACAGTGGTGGAGTTGTTTAAGGCTATCCCGACTCCGATAGCAATAGACACGACAGCGATGTACAGTGCATTCACTCCGTTACGCCGTGCGCAGACTCTGCCCCCGTATGTGTGCCTCCCATGTACCACTAGGGTAGAACCATCTGAAAATGACATTATGTCTGAATGTTTCCTTTTTGTCTTTTGAAAAACACAAAAGGCCGTTGAACGGACATCATCTGTTCACGTCCTTAGAGATAGATTAACTCCTTCAGCTCACCTACTGACCATGACCTTCAGGTGTCTCGTCTTTTTCTTCTTCTTCTTCAAATCCGTTAAGTTTACTGGCAATGATCAGAGACTGAGGCAATGTGCCTTGGTTTGTTAAAAAAAGGGGTCCAACAAAACGATGATGAATCCCTATTTGTAACCCCCTTCTTTAAATTCATTTATTTTGTTCTTTTCCAAAATCCACTTGGTTGGTTGTTTTTTTTTAAAATCTGGTTCTTTTGGACCACAGCTGCCAATCCAAATGTTTCAGCTGCACATCTTTTAGTGTACCTGGGTACTACGTGTGTGCCGTCTGTCAAGATCACTTCATCTGTACAACACAAGGAGTATGCAAGGATGCAAATCCCCCTAGAGCACTTGGGCCCTGTCATTACTGAGGGACCATGACCCTGGGAACGAGACTCAGTTTTCATACAGCTTGTGGTCCTAGTTTACATGTCACGTTAACAAGTGTTAACTATTGGGGACCTCTGCTGTTGAGGGGAAAACAATCGCCATAGGGGAAAGACCAAATCAGTCATTTTGAAAGACCATTTGAAACATAACTATGTTACAAAAAAGCACAATAAATTGGACATCTGGTCTGTCTACGCAAAAAAAAAAAAAAGCTAGAACTGCCAGTTCAGAGTCCCTTTTGTTCTACCACCAAGAATTATGCAGTCGGTTACTCGAAGCGATTGGCCTTAAGTCCAGAAAACAGACACTGCTTTGGCTTTGAAAAACATTGGGATAATCATCACCTCCCCCTTGACATTTATATCAGTCAAGAATTCAGGAAGTCACTCTTCAATTCCATGTGTAGCATTCTGGGGGTTTGGTACCGCTAGGGTACCCCTGGGGTAGGTAGGTATCCCCAGTAAGTGACAGAGTCTGAGGCCTCCTCCAGCAGCTGGCCCAGTGCCTGTGATGAAAGGGTTTCGTCTCATGTGTGTGTGTGAGGCCAATAGTTTCCAGTTTAGGACAAAACCCATATGGATTATGGATTATAGATTACAGAAATCTCAACACCTGACGGATCCCACAGTGGTCCACCAGATTGATATAGTCATGCGCACAGGATGGCCGTATATAAAGAATGTATATATGCTCTTTAGGGGTGACCATTTCCACGTGTACTTATAGGAGTTCTATTCTAGATATCCGATAGTGATATTGATATATATACATATAATTTATATTCAAATGCACACACAAATGCCATAGGACCTTATTGGTGTTGACCCCTAGAGGATATTTTATTTTATTTTTTTTATTTATTCTACCACTAATAGAAAACTGCTTCGCGGTGTCCATCATATCTCACAACACTCTTCCATCTCCTAATCTTTCAGTGTCATAAATCGCCATGCTTGGGCAAACATCAAAGTTCAAAACAGGAACTCTCTAAACAGGAACGATCTAAACAGGAACTATCTGAAAGCCATCACTGCAAGCCCCCCTGTACTCACACTGTCTATTTACAGATGCTCAGATCTTTTTGTGATATATGATTTCAGATATATATATAAGGGACACTTCAATCAATTCTTATGTAAGGCTACTGCACCGGATTAGAGTATATACTGTATGCGTATGTAGGATTTAGGCAAGCACAAATCAGCCTCAGTAGGCCTGTGGGGGTAAATAGACCTGGGGGTTAGGGTAAGACCTAACCTAAACCTAACCCTATCCAGAGATTTCGTTTTTAAGTTTTGGTCTTCTTTTTTTTTTTTTATCAGCTCATATGATATGTGTTGTACACACCACACAATGTCAAGCATTACACTAACAGACAGGTATAACACACACTTCAGGGGATGAATATAGCCTTTTACATTTGCGTTTATGAGGCTGGAACAAGTTCTTATTAAGGAATAAACTCTCTTTAAGGAGCAAGTTCTCTTTAAGGAATAAACTCTCTTTAAGGAGCAAGTTCTCTTAAAGGAATAAACTCTCTTTAAGGAGCAAGTTCTCTTTAAGGGTGCATGAATGGTTTATTTCTTCATGGTTCAACAGTAACACTGCTGATATTTTTAAGTATAATATTAAACAAACAGGAAGAATCATTTATAATCATTTGACATCCCTATGTACATATGTCACAGTTTCAAAGAGCACTGACTGGAAACTGTTCCTGTACAACATTCAAACCGTGTGACAGGCCTTCGGTTGTTGTTCGTGCTGCCATGTCAGGTACTCCTACTAATTGATATATTCAAATTCAAATGTCTTGTGTTATGGGAGAGGAAGAGTACCAGTAAATGAATTATAAAATGCCTGAATATAGGATAGAGAAATGGTCAGCGGTAGAGTGTATACGTAGATATGATTTATTTAGAATTAAGCTTATTTTTCTTTTATTGTGTTGATTTACAGCCTAGTGTAAGAGAATAGAGCACAGAAGGGTTACAGCTGTCGTACCGGACACAATCACACAGGTTGGAATGTTGTTCAGCATAGTTCCTGTCATTGTGCACATTCAGACACACACACACACACACACACACACACATAATCGCACACACACACACACACACACACACACACACACACACACACGCACACACTCTATCTCTCTCTCACACACACACACTCTATCTCTCTCACTCTCTCTCACACACACACACACACACACACACGCACACACTCTAGCTCTCTCACACACACACACACACACACACACACACACACACACACACACACACACAAACACCCACACACACACACGCACACACTCAATCTCTCTCACACACACACACACTCTATCTCTCTCTCACTCTCTCTCTCTCTCACACACACACACACACTCTCTCTCACACACACACACTGCCAAATGTGGTTCTGCTTCTGTGGTACAGCACCTGTTTGGGCTTATTGAGATGAATCCAACTTGCCATATAAACCGCTGTGCTTTATAACGGAAGTCTGGTGTATTTGTGTAACCTGAAGTGTAATTTTGAATTATTTGACCCTTTTTTTCCTTTTTGTTCTGACTATAACCATCACCCGCTGTATCTCTCTTGTTTTCTTTCTATTCCTCAGTTCTTTCTCTCCTGCTTTTGACACTCCTACCACACACTCAATTCAGTGCAAAATGGCCGCCGCCTTGCTGTAACAGTGGCTTTTTCCCTTTGTATGGTATACCTAGTCAAATAAAACTGCATTTTTCACAGTGCCTACCCTCCTGTGTCTGAGCTATGGTTCTTTCTCTAACTCACTCTTCTGCCATCAGGACACGCCTGCTCACTGCTACTACTCTGTACTCCTTCAGCCAGATACCTGCGGCTCACACTGGAATGCACAGGGTTCGAATGCATGGTATTAGAATGCACAGGGTTAGAATGCATAGAGTAAGAATGCACAGGGTTCGAATGCACAGAGTTAGAATGCATAGAGATGGAATGCACAGGGTTAGAATGCACAGGGTTAGAATGCACAGGGTTAGAATGCATAAGGGTTAGAATGCATAAGGGTTAGAATGCACAGGGTTCGAATGCACAGGGTTCGAATGCACAGGGTTAGAATGCACAGGGTTAGAATGCATAGAGATGGAATGCACAGGGTTCGAATGCACAGGGTTCGAATGCACAGGGTTCGAATGCACAGGGTTAGAATGCATCCGGCACATTCCAGAGTCTGCAGCAGGTAATCTGGCGGTTGCATCCCTGCCTGTGCCACCTTCACTCCAGCACTAACCTCACACCACTGCCTGCTGACCCCTGCTGTCACTCAAACCTGCTGAAGAGCCCTGCTGTGGCTTCCTGCATGAGAAACATTCTCATTATTATTTCATATATAACAGAATACTGCTTCCATTGTTTCCGGAAGATTCCCCTATGCATACTACATCAAACACACAGTCCGGTTTACACCTGCTCTCAACAGGTGGAAAGTTTCAACGCAAAAACAGACATGCGCTGTCCCCCGCCTTTTTTATACATACAACGGAATACAGTATGAGTCTGTCATTGGCCATCTCCTCCCATCATATCCAGTATAATACAGTGAGTCTGTCTGTCCTCCGCCATCTCCTCCCATCATATCCAGTATAATAACAGTGTGAGTCTGTGTCGGCCATCTCCTCCCATCATATCCAGTATAATACAGTGTGAGTCTGTCATCTCCTCCCATCATATTCAGTATAATACAGTATGAGTCTGTCTGTCCTCGGCCATCTTCCCCCTCAATTCTGCCGCCAGACTCCCACCTTTCCCACGCCCCTCCCATGAGTGCATGTGGATAAGCCCCTCCCATTAGTGCATGTGGATAATGCAGAAAAGAGCAACTTGTCAGTCTGTGCTCCTGTAACAGGCAGAATGCGGTCTGAGCCATGTGAGGTCTGTTCATACGTGCCCTGCCATGTTTTGAGTTGCACATTCAGACGAAACGTGTTAGTATATTTGCCCCTTGGTGGGGGGGCATTTCCAGGGAGTGAGTAGGCCGCGGCTAAAGACCCTGACAGTAAAAGCCATGTGATCATCTTGTGCAAGGGATGATGAGGTATTCATTAAATGATCACAGACACGCATTCTCAGACACACCATTGTCTGAATGCCCTGAGAATTATAAAACACAGTAATCATATGAGAAATAGGTGCATGAGTGCATTTCATTTGTCCTGTAAAAATAAGGTGTGCAGGTATAGGAACAAGCATGTGATGTGGAGAGATCTGAGAAGTATTAGCACAAGGACCTTAACATCTCACTCATATTACTATGACAACAAAATGCAGATGGTAGTGGCCTTTGAAACAACATGCCTTTACTTTACCATTCTCAATATTGAACAGACACATTCACATTAGAGTTAAATGTACATCAGTTGTCTCATTGATCCTAAAACATCCTCGTACTATTATTAAAACACTTTTATTTGGTCATCCATTGATCCTAAAACATCCTCGTACTATTATAAAAACACCTTGACACCATGACATTTCTCATGAGGACTGGACAAACCAAATCTCTTTCAACGATGGACAAGAAGTCGTCATGACAACTAATTCTGGTTTATAGCACAAAATGTCTTGTTAACAATCATTAGGATTGCAGTAGTGGGACATACTAGTTCTTGTACAGATCTACAGTACGACGTCTGACCCATAATTAGTATAATTAGTAATTAGTAAACATAATTAGTGCTGCAGTAGTGGGACATTGGGAAGAACATTAAGGGAACAGGGACGTATAATGCATCATCCTTTTTCTCAAGAAAAGCAAAGTGACCGTTTCTTGTCTGGGGCCGGTTTCTAAGTACAGTAGGTTTGACACACGGAGTTACAGACATCCAAGCATAGCATAGATACAGCTGAAGGCCTGTAGCATAGCATAGATACAGCTGAAGGCCTGTAGCATAGCATAGATACAGATGAAGGCCTGTAGCATAGCATAGATACAGCTGAAGGCCTGTAGCATAGCATAGATACAGAAGGCCTGTAGCATAGCATAGATACAGATAAAGACCTGTAGCATAGCATAGATACAGATGAGGGCCTGTAGAATAGCATAGATACAGATGAAGGCCTGTAGCATAGCATAGATACAGCTGAAGGCCTGTAGCATAGCATAGATACAGATAGCATAGCATAGATACAGATGAAGGGCTGTAGCATAGCATAGATACAGCTGAAGGCCTGTAGCATAGCATAGATACAGATGAAGGCCTGTAGCATAGCATAGATACAGATAGCATAGCATAGATACAGCTGAAGGCCTTTAGAATGTAGGGGAGACCCGGTACAGTTGTGACACAGGAGCAGCTGTAACGTGCCTAATTTCTCAGTTTGTTACTCAGAATTTCTCTCACATAGTTATATATATTTTTTTATCCTTTTTTCATTTTTGTTTTATAATCTACACCTTCATAAGCGATCTGCATATCCATACACCTTCATAAGTGATTTACATATCCATACACCTTCATAAGCGATCTGCATATCCATACACCTTGTGTTGTTATAAACTAGATCAACAGCATCGTGTAGCCCTTCAAAACTAGTTCTTCTATGGATTTACAGAACATCTACAGTACATCCTCTAGTCCTTTCATCATTAGTGCTCTTCTACAGATCTACAATACGACCTTTGACCCTAACATCATTAGTGCTCTTCTACAGATCTACAGAACATCTACAATACGACCTCTGACCCTATCATGATTAGTGCTGCAGTAGTGGGACATACTAGTTCTTCTACAGATCTACAATACATCTACAGTACGACCTTTGACCCTAACATGATTAGTGCTCTTCTACAGATCTACAGTACGACCTCTGACCCTAACATGATTAGTGCTCTTCTACAGATCTACAATACAACCTTTGACCCTAACATGATTAGTGCTCTTGTGCATGCAGTGCCGTCTCTGTGTGTTTCTAAGGGTCTGTAACAGCTGTACTCTCCCAGCTCGACCACTGGTCTCCTCTCCCAGCAATACAGTCATTTGAAGTTTCAGCCTTTCATTGCTGACCTAAAAACAACTGTTACAAACATCTACGTCCTGTACCTCAAAAGTAAAAAAAAGACTCAGAGGATCTCTCGTCATACATAAATACATACAGATGTGACAGCAGACTGTCTATACGTGTGTAACTATAGGAACATCATATTCTCCTCTGTATAACTCCTGATGGCACACATTTACACATTAGGAGATGCTTTTATCCAAAGCCACTTACAAGGAATTCTTGCATTTCTACATCAGGAGCAGTTAGGGGTTCATTGTCTTGCTCAAGGATACTTAAACACTTGGTAAGGAGGAGCGGGGATTCGAACTAGCAACCTTCCAACCTTCTTGATTACTAAACGACTCTTCTACCTCTTGTACCACCGTCGCCCCACACAGTGTGCGTCCTGTTATTGGCATGATAGACTGTGCCAAATAGTCTTCCAGTGACCTAATTACACACACAGAATGTGAGAAGCCACTAGCAAACTGAGGAGGGAGGGGATGCTGACAAACACTGTTTAGCTCTCCTGAGAAGAGTTTTTACACTGTGAGTCGGCTACTTGCACAGCACCCATCTGTATGATTAGATGTCTGTACCACACACACACACACACACACACCACCTCCCGGGACATCAGTTCTGCGTGCTGTGTGTAAGTGTTCTGCGTGCTGTGTGTAATTGTTCTGCGTGCTGTGTGTATGTGTTCTGCGTGCTGTGTGTATGTGTTCTGCGTGCTGTGTGTAATTGTTCTGCGTGCTGTGTGTATGTGTTCTGCGTGCTGTGTGTAAGTGTTCTGCGTGCTGTGTGTATGTGTTCTGCGTGCTGTGTGTGTGTTCTGCGTGCTGTGTGTATGTGTTCTGCGTGCTGTGTGTATGTGTTCTGCGTGCTGTGTGTAATTGTTCTGCGTGCTGTGTGTATGTGTTCTGCGTGCTGTGTGTATGTGTTCTGCGTGCTGTGTGTGTGTTCTGCGTGCTGTGTGTATGTGTTCTGCGTGCTGTGTGTGTGTTCTGCGTGCTGTGTGTATGTGTTCTGCGTGCTGTGTGTAAGTGTTCATTTAGATGCAGATTGGTATCATAATGAATCAAGTATGACGCCTCATCCAGCGTTTCCTCTGCTATAGGGGGAATGTAATGGCAGCCTCATTCTAAAACCCAGTTCAAAATCACAACACAGGGAGACTGCAGTTCAAGATCACAACACAGGGTAACTGCTGTTCAAGATCACAACACAGGGAGACTGCTGTTCACTGAACGCCTGTGGTAGCTGCTGTTCAAGATCACAACACAGGGAGACTGCTGTTCAAAATCACAACACAGGGAGACTGCTGTTCAAGATCACAACACAGGGAGACTGCTGTTCACTGAACGCCTGTGGTAGCTGCTGTTCACTGAACGCCTGTGGTAGCTGCTGTTCACTGAACGCCTGTGGTAGCTGCTGTTCACTGAACGCCTGTGGTAGCTGCTCTGCTGTGTGTATCCGCATGCCAACATAAAGACATATACATAATGTCAACAGTGGGCCACACACAGTAATGTATGTAAAGTAAATACATATACATAATGTATTTAACGTAAAGAAATATACATAATGTTTATAACATAAATACATATACATAATGTTTATAACATAAATACATAGACATAATGTATTTAACGTACAGACATATACATAATGTTTAAAACATAAAGACATATACATAATGTCAACATAAATAACGCAAGCCGTGTCCACAGTCCCCTGGGATGTGGGTGTGGGCAGAAGATATCAGAGCTCTGATTGGTCACTGGAGCTATGACAACAGCATTGCTTCTCAACAGGCAACAGGCACACAGCAATGCCCCCTTCATCCGAGTGCTAACAGCTAACAAGTGCTATGAATTACAATAATAACTGGACTCTTCATCCGGGAGCTAACAGTGCTAACAGCTAACAGTGCTATGAATTACAATAATAACTGGACTCTTCATCCGGGAGCTAACGGTGCTAACAGCTAACAGTGCTATGAATGATATGATGATATGAATGATAACTGGACTCTTCTTCAGTGCTACTAAGGAGAGAAATCGTTTAGAAATGAAAATAGAAGTTGCAGGCAGAGTACTGGAGATGTGAGACGGATAAAGACAGACAGACAGGCAGTACTGGTGATGTGAGACACATAGAGACAGACAGGCAGAGTACTGGTGATGTGAGACAGATGAAGACAGACAGTAATGGTGATGTGAGACAGACAGACAGACAGGCAGACAGTACTGGAGATGTGAGACAGATGAAGACAGACAGACAGACAGTACTGGTGATGTGAGACAGATAAAGACAGACAGACAGACAGTACTGGTGATGTGAGACAGACAGACAGTACTGGTGATGTGAGACAGACAGACAGACAGACAGTAATGTTGATGTGAGACAGATGAAGACAGACAGACAGTACTGTTGATGTGAGACAGATGAAGAAAGTCAGACAGAAACAGTGATGTGAGACAGATCAAGCAATCAGTCTGCAACACCCACCCTTTCAAAATACATGCATACGTGCAAAATACACACACCTTAATGATCACACACATACACACAACTTAATGATCACACACATACACACACCTTAATGATCACACGCATACACACACCTTAATGATCACACACATACACACACCTTAATGATCACACACATACACACACCTTAATGATCACACACATACACACACATTAATGATCACACTCATACACACACCTTAATGATCACACACATACACACACATTAATGATCACACTCATACACATACCTTAATGATCATTATTTCATTTTATTTAATTCTAATTCATTATTGTTCTGAAGCAGAAGATGATTGGCCATGGTTTAAATATATATATATATATATATATATATATATATATGTCCTTTGGTATTACTTACTTAATATTACAGTGTACTTTGATATTAGTGCACATTGCTATAGGATGTGTTAAAGGCTAAGTTTAGTAACCTGTAATAATGGGTACGTACATAGTGCTATCTATTACTGACAGACTTACAGTGTTATAGGGACACTTCATATAGATTGGCAAGATCATTATCAGGTTTGCTACACTGAAAGGCAAATAAACGAAATAAAGGGGCAAATATTAAAGGGAATCGGTTCAAACTATATTTCTATATTTAACCATTTTAATACAATTTGTCAACATTCTCATTCAACTTCTTGTGAAATATGACTCCTGACTCAATGTGTTTGTTGTCTAGGGTCAGGGTGGGATGCCTCCTCTGGGTCAGGCCTGGATGCCTCCTCCAGGTCAGCAGAGAACGGACCGCTGACTGGACCTCAGACCGGGCCTCTGACTGCTCTGGTGAGTGTGCTGGATGTCTGCGGTTACTACGTTATGTTATTATGTATGTTGTCCGATATGATCAGGTAGAAGGAGTAAAGATGAGAAGGTGTGAACAACAAGAAGTCAAAAAAGAACAGATGGCCACACATTTCATTTGATGCTCTCAAGTTAATGTGCAACATCTCAACCTTCATTTGTAAACAATGCACATTCAAGTCAGGGGGAATAACATTAAATGGACATTAAGTTGACATTATAATTATTGATATAGACAGATAAACTAGGAATAGGAAGTATGGTTGAATTCTAGTTCTCACAATGTACAGGAGAAAAGAGGAGAGGAGAGGAGAGAGGAGAAGAGAGCAGAGGAGTAGAGAAGAGAGGAGAGGAGAGGAGAAGAGAGGAGAGAAGAGAAGAGAGGAGTAGAGAGGAGAGGAGAGAAGAGGGAGAGGAGAGGAGAAGAGAAGAGAGGAGAGGAGAGGAGAGGAGAGGAGAGGAGAGGAGAGGAGAGAGGAGAAGAGAGCAGAGGAGAGGAGAAGAGAAGAGAGGAGAGGAGAGGAGAGGAGAGGAGAGAGGAGAAGAGAGCAGAGGAGTAGAGAAAAGAAGAGAGGAGAGGAGAAGAGAGGAGAGAAGAGGAGAAGAGAGGAGTAGAGAGGAGAGGAGAGAAGAGGGAGAGGAGAGGAGAAGAGAAGAGAGGAGAGGAGAGGAGAGGAGAGAGGAGAAGAGAGCAGAGGAGTAGAGAAGAGAGGAGAGGAGAGGAGAGGAGAGAAGAGGAGAAGAGAAGAGAGGAGTGGAGTGGAGAGCAGAGGAGTAGAGAAAAGAAGAGAAGACAGGAGAGGAGAAGAGAAGAGAGGAGAAGAGAGGAGCACAGAAGTGAAGAGAAGAGAAGAGAGGAGAGGAGAGGAGAACAGGAGGTGTGAGGAGAGGAGAGGAGAAGAGAGGAGAGGAGAGTAGAAGAGAAGAGAAGAGAAGAGAAGAGAAGAGAAGAGAAGAGAAGAGAGGAGAAGAGAAGAGAGGAGAGGAGAAGAGAGGAGAGGAGAACAGGAGGTGTGAGGAGAGGAAGGGTGAGATGAGAACAGTAAATGCCCATTGTTCTTCCATAGAACTCTAAACCGGAGAACAGTTGTGCCTGCTTTCAATTTGTCTTTTTGGTTTTTGGTTTTCCCGTCAGTCCAAGTATTGTCTAGAACAAGGAGAAGGTTGTTTTCCCCATATGTGTGTTAGCTACACACCCATCTGATTTCGGTTGGAAACACAGAGAACACACACAAGCATCTGCATGAAAAGGCTTCAGAGAGAAACAGAAAAGCCTGAGCAGAGAAATGGGCCCTGACATGCCTGTGGGCCTCGCGGGCATCGTGGGCAAGGGGGCAAGGCTTCATTGTGTCCGCTTCCAGAGGAGCTCACACACTCACTCACACACTCACTCACACTCTCACTCACTCACTCACTCACACACTCACTCACACACTCACTCACACACTCACTCACTCACACGCTCACTCACTCACTCACACACTCACTCACACACTCACTCACTCACTCACACACTCACTCACACACTCACTCACACACTCACTCACTCACACACTCACTCACTCACTCACTCACACACTCACTCACACACTCACTCACACACTCACACACTCACTCACACACTCACTCACTCACTCCACACACTCACTCACTCACTCACTCACACACTCACTCACACACTCACTCACACACTCACACACTCACTCACTCACACACTCACTCACACACTCACTCACACACCCACTCACACACTCACTCACTCACACACTCACTCACACACTCACTCACACACAGCATCAACCCGTGTGCTGGATTCTGTTTTACCGCAGGCTTCATTGTGTTCGCTTTCAGAGGAGCGATGCTCTCTCCTTTCCCCTCGGGAATCAAATTTATTATGATGCCTTGACTCATGCGCTTATTGACTGGGAGCGACTCTAACAAGCACTATCTGCATCCGGGGAATGTTCTGTTGTTTGCTTAATTGAAACAGATTCATCATAATTGAATCATAACTGCCAACGTGGTATAATGCCTTTGAAGGCCCATCTGTCATCAGCAGAGAAACATATGGCGGGGGGGGGATAGAGCTGTCATATTAGATTGGTTTACAGAACCCAGAAACAGGGTTGGTGATAGCTGTCATATTAGATTGGTTTACAGAACCCAGAAACAGGGTCGGTGATAGCTGACAGACAGACTCACTCCACAGAACGTGTCCCTAAACATCTTGGGCATTAATAAGGAACCGGTTACAGTTACGGAACCGGAACTTACTCCCCAGAACTGGTCACCGGTGCGAGAAGCTCCGCCCACCGGGGCTCACCTCACGGGAGGCCCTTGATGTCATCACCCGTGTCATCACCCGTCCATGACTGATTTAATAATGTACACATCTGATTTAATAATGTACACATCTGATTTAATAATGTACACATCTGATTTAATAATGTACACATCTGATTTAATAATGTACACATCTGATTTAATAATGTACACATCTGATTTAATAATGTACACATCTGATTTAATAATGTACACATCTGATTTAATAATGTACACTCTTGATTTAATAATGTACACATCTGATTTAATAATGTACACATCTGATTTAATAATGTGCACATCTGATTTAATAATGTACACATCTGATTTAATAATGTACACATCTGATTTAATAATGTACACATCTGATTTAATAATGTACACATCTGATTTAATAATGTACACATCTGATTTAATAATGTGCACATCTGATTTAAACACTCTATGGTGGAGAGCCTTTGGAATTGAAAGCCTTTATTGTAATTTTACAGCTTTGCATACACTGCTCCTGATGGTGTATTGAGGGACAACATATAACAACACAAGAATACAATAAAGATAATTAAGATTAATAAAGATAATTAAGATTAAGAGTAGAACAAAGTGCAATGGTATGGAGTACAAGTGCTCCCCTGGGGGTACGTTGCAATATTGCAGTCCTTACATATCCTCCGAGCACAATTGAGTAACATTGTCTTACACACAAGAAATAAGGTGACTGAGATGGAATCGAGTGACTGATGTATTAATACTGCACATTTGATATTTCACACTTTAGTTTTATCGTTCTGATAGTCGTCAGGAGTCATGGTTCTTGCTCTGGAGGGCCTGTGCCGCCTTCCAGAGGGCCGGAGATTAAACAGGTGGTGTCCTGGGTGAGATTAAACAGGTGGTGGCCTGGGTGAGATTAAACAGGTGGTTGCCTGGGTGAGATTAAACAGGTGGTGTCCTGGGTGAGATTAAACAGGTGGTGGCCTGGGTGAGATTAAACAGGTGGTGGCCTGGGTGAGATTAAACAGGTGGTGTGTTCTTGATGATGACCTTGGCCCTACTGAGGAAGGGGGAGCAGGCAATGTTTTCCAGGGAGGGTAGTCAGCAGCCAGTGATTTTTTTGGGCTGTGTTGATTATTCTTTACTGATAACATAGGTCTTTGGGGGTAAAACATTATTTATAATATTCTTCTGTGGGGGTAAACCATTATTTATAACATAGGTCTGTGGGGTAAACCATTCCTGATAACATCCATTCCTGATAACAGGTATAATAGAGAAGTGTATAGGATGTCATCTGTTAGTTCTGATTCATCCTACCAGTGTCTGCCCCACACACTCACACACTCACTCACACACTCACTCACTCACTCACTCACACACTCACTCACTCACACACTCACTCACACACTCACTCTTCATAACTGAAACAATGTCATTATCACTCCTGTGTTATGTTCTGGAGGTTCTACACTCATTTCAGTTGCCTATGAGCAGTATTTGGCAGTGATGCCATTGTGGTTTGATGGAGAACTAACTAGCAATCATATAGTCATGTGAGGTGCCTGACACAAAACAGAACAGGTAGAATGACAACAAATATTTCAAGAATGCTCGTTTTCCCCCAGCTGCCCTACTGTGGTGGTGACCTGTGTTTTTCATTATCCAGCAAAGCAAGGAAATACATACTTTGAATGCCTTCAACTTAAACCAATTTCCTCTGATCAGATGTTGGGGCTGGACTATTGTTACACAACTTAATTGTTCCAGAGACTGTGTTGTGTGTTTGTTATTGTCCACCGAAGGCCCCCACCGCCAGCTTTTAACATCCACAATTGACCCCATAGGTCTGTGTTTCGTTCGGTTCCTATTTGGTGAGGATTCGGGAGGGGGGAGTTGGAGAGGGGCAGACAAAGGCAGGATGAGGGCCAGATTGTTGCGCAGTTGAATAGGGATCTGTAACCCGAGCAAAGCGCCGGACTCATTGTGTCGGCCGGCCGCGATCGGTTCCTGATTGCCGTAGAATGAGAGAGAAACCTCCAGGACTACATTAGCCATTCATTATTCAGCGAGCGTGCTTACGGGGACAGAACGAGAGGGAGAGGGAGAGGGAGAGACCAGTCCGCGCTAGAGAGAGGGAGGTAGCCGTGGAAGCTCATGTATTCACCGCTCAATGTCATCCAAGTCAAAACTGCTGCAAGCTACAGCTCTCCAGCTGCTGCGTCGTCTGCGATAGGAAGGCAGGAGTGTGTTGCCCCAGCTGCAGGACCGACCCGTCGACTTCTTCTGACTTTTCACGCGCAGGTTTAAGTAGTCAGTGACGGCTAAACCATAGCGTATCTGTGCCGCGAACCTGAGAACACACTCACTTGCTCGGAAAGGCACGAACCAGCGATTGATGCCTCTCTCTACGAACAGGTAAATGTTTAGTTGTTTTTTTTGTGTAGATTGCAAGGTTGTCCTCCGGGTACCTGTGATGCAGACTATTCTTGACGCAGATTAATAGCCTTTAACCGCTACAACTACTCCAAGAAATCGCCGACATATAGTGTACTACTGTTTCACCCTACTGTCATCTTTATTTGTCCGTTGATGCATATGTGTAGCGTGGACAGCTGGTTAGTATCTGCATTGGGACCTGAAGAGGTCTACAAGAGGTCAGCGTTATGAGCTGACTGCAGAGATTTTGTTATGTGTTATTTATTCGAGGAGATTAATGAACGGTCCCTGAGAAAAATGTCCCATTATGTACTGTTAACTTCATTATTAAATATCAGATATTTACGATCATATGTGTGCAGATCTTGCTCCAAGAATGTGCTTGGGATGTGCGCAGACTCTTACCCTCAGCAGTGGCTCTCTAAGAGGCTACACTGCAGTGCTACTGTGGTCAGTGTGTGCTACTGTGGCCAGTACGGGCAGTGCATTATGCCAAACGCATACTACTGAGGTAGAATTGGTGTTGAGGTTCACTATCGCACTTTGTGTTCTGTGTCTAAGGGTGAAACATGTCTGGGAAAGGATGAGCGCTTACTGCTTTGGGAATATGAATGGTGTGTGTGTGCGTGTGTGTGTGTGTGTGTTGTCATTCTCAGAGGTGTTGCTGTGTGCTTTGGGTCCTATTGCTTTGGGAATATGAATGGTGTGTGTGTGCGTGTGTGTGTGTGTGTGTGTGTGTGAGTCTGTTGTCATTCTCAGACGTGTTGCTGTGTGCTTTGGGTCCCATTGCTTGGAATGGCTTGACATCCTTGTCAGATCCTTGACATGGTTCTGCTAGCTGAATGATCTTTCATGCTTCCAGTAATATATATATATATATCATTGCCTATGCACTATATTATTTTTCTGATTAACCAATGAAATACCTTTATCTGATTATTATCATCTGTGTATTTGCATTCAGGAGGGTCTCCTGTTTAGCCCAGGGGTGTCTGCAGAGGGTCTAGGACATACTGTACATACACACATACATACATACTGTACATACACACATACAGACATACTGTACATACACACATACATACACACTGTACATACACACATACATACATACTGTACATACATACATACATACACACATACATAGGACATACAGTACATACACACATACTGAGTGGCACACACACACACTAGTGAAAGGAGAGATGACAGATGATCATTGTACTCTGCATGACAAGTGCAAATCTCCTGGTCTGTATGGTCTGTGTGGGGTTCCTTATAGAGAGATGCATAAAGGGAATCAGTCTGGTAATCAGAACCAACCCAGACAGGCCACTGCCAGTATTAATGTGTGTTAAAGTCTCTTTATGTCTCTCAATGTTAATACTATAATTTGATTTGAATGGCTAAATCTGTACATGGGCCTCCTCTTCAGAATCGTGTCTACTGTATGTTTGCTATTTGGATAGTTGCTGTGCATGTCAACTCTAATATGTGTGGAAACGCTTCAGTGTCATTCAGTGCCATGCGCTGAGGTCAGTACCCGGGTAGGCCTACGTAGGCCTACGTAAGTATGAGCGTACTTTTATCACTAGCAGTTACACTGATGAATTCAAACTGAATTCGGGCTCTGGGTTCATCAACATCAGGCTTTCTAGTGAGAAGTTTTCCTGGAAGTTTCCTAAAGTTGTATCAGGGTTTGTTACCAAAGTGGGTCATCTTTGTGTTGGTTCTAAAACTACACTACCCAGTGTCCTTTGTGTTGGTTCTAAAACTACACTACCCAGTGTCTTGTGTTTGCCTCACAGTGGGCATGTTCACATCACTTGAAGTCACCATTTGAAGTTTCTACGGATGGTTATTATAAATGTTCTTATGACCGCCACTCAAGGACATCAAGGAGTCTTTAGAAAGTAGCAGGCACTTGATTGGCTCTGCCTGCAGATGCTTAGCCTCGATTGGCTCTGCCCGTTGATGCTCAGCCTCGATTGGCTCTGCCCGCTGATGCTCAGCCTCGATTGGCTCTGCACGCTCATAGCCGACTCATAGTTTGCAAGTTGTTTAAAAATTTGTGGCAATCAATATGACAGATTTTGTCATGGTGATTTCTACAGATTTGCAAAGAAATTTTGTGATTTTTGTTTCTCTTTAAACCCCACATAAGCTCCACATAAAATTGAGATTTGTATGTACTTTTATGAGTTTGTTTGTATAATTGTCTGGATTAGCCTAGACATGCCTACCCTGCCTACACGGAGCGCACATCTTTGGCGTCATCCATCAATATGTATTTGCCTGATGGCTAAATATAGTTCAGGACTATCTTCTCTCTCAATCACCACGCAGTGAGTTGACGTCAGTTGTAAAAATCAATGGCCTTGATGTGAATTGAAAGCACTTGATAGCTTCTCTCCGCTCCATGTCATTTCACTGTTTAGGGTTAACCCTAGGTGCTGCCTGTGGGCCGTCCCAGAGTCCTCCGGGGAGGAAAAGAGCTCTCCCACTCCTTTGCTTTCACAGGACAAGGGAGGCATTTTGGGAGCGTTAGAATCCTATTGTTCGAAAACAGGAAGGGATAGCTCTAAGGAATTCCAAAACACTGTCCTGCCAGCACTGGGTCTGTGAAGCACTCTGCTCTTCCCTGTCATTCCAGGAACTTCCTTACTGCCAGGATGTCATCAGAAATGTTCTTGTGCTGTAAACCGCCCTGCCCAGCGTTTTGAATATATACAGTGAAATAGCTTGGATAGTTTAGCATAGATAGATAGCATAGCTTCTTGTCACTATGTCCAATGTTTGCCTGAACTCCAAACAGTGTGCAAGCTGATGTTTATCTTACCAACTGTTTATCTGGAGGTGCTGAACTTAACTGATGTTTATCTCAAATCTCTGATCATCGTAGTCTGCTTGAAATACACAATGATTTTCTTGCTGTTTCGTAGCTTCCACTGAAAGAAAATAGTTCTTCACACAAATAGAACTCTAAAGTTTTAGGTTTTGCATAGCAACGTATTGCTTGCTGACTTCAAGTTAGATAGATAGATGGATACTTTATTAATCCCGAGGGAAATTTAGGTCATCCAGTAGCTTATACACTTAACTTAACTCACAAACATACATACATACACAAATCACAGTAGAAAAACAATACACATAGGGAGAACATGTTCACAGGGAGTGGGGTGTATACAGATATTATACAGATATTATACAGATATTACAGTGTGCATTGATTGTGTCAGTGTTGATGTCCACGGGAAAGTAGTGCAAAGAGTGCAGAGAGATAGTGTTCATGTGCTTGTGTGTGTGAGGATAGTGCAAAGTGAAATAAATAGTACAGTCTGTGCAATGGGCTAGTATAGCCAGTAAAAAGATGGACAGTGGGATGGAATATAATGAGAAAGAGGATTCAAGTTCCAATGAATTACCGTTACGTTAGGTGAACAGGCTACTAGTGGAATTATAAGAAAGATATGAGTCAGAAGCACAAAAACACGCTGCCGATGGGAGCGGTCATTCATTTTTTTCAGCGGCCATTATAAAGAAATATCGACCTCCAATGTTGTGATGGCCCATCACGACCAATCAATGGAACATTCTGAGGAGCTGTATAATAATTTCATGATGCTGGTCACAGCCAGACACTGTAGGTTAGCATCATTTTGTATCGAGTAAACAGGTGTTGTCATTCAGAACCTTTGTTGGAGTAAACACGTGTTGTCATTCAGAACCTTTATGCAGTAAACAGGTGATGTCATTCAGAATCTTTATCGAGTAAACAGGTGATGTCATTCAGAACCTCAGAACCTAAGCACTTTGAACTGCAACTCTTGTACGAAATGTGCTATATAAATATAAATGTGCTATAGAAATATAAATGTGCTATATAAATAAAGTCTTACTTACTTTATGGAGCCCCCGTATCAGGAGGCCAATCGGACCCAAACACATATCCTTTCGACCTTTTGCATCTTGCATACTAAGTGTGAGCTTTGGGTTGCACAGCAAGGACGTTCCTTGACAGTCAAACCTGTACACACAATAAGGCAAGTTGCAAGCATGAACGACGAATCAGAAATGGTGAAGTGGTGTGGGTAAACAGGTCACTTTCAGAAGCAAAATAATTCTTGTAAATGAATGCTAAACATTCAACAAAAATGTAACCTAAATAATATTTAATTATTACTAATATGTATTATATCCCACATTATGTGAAGTCCCTAAGGTGTCAGAGTATGTCTTATTGGTGTCAGAGAAAGACTAATGTTTCCTAAGAGGTCAAAAACAGATGACCTTTGCACTCTGGCCACCTGCTGCCTGTCCGACACTTTGGGAGGGGGGGGGGGGGGTCACTCTGGGGGGGGTCACTCTGGTCACTCTAGGCACTCTCGAAGTGGGTTAGGGAGGGGGGCGTCGCTCTCCACTGGGTTAGGGAGGGGGGCGTCGCTCTCCACTGGGTTAGGGAGGGGGGGTCACTCTGGTCACTCTAGGCACTCTCCACTGGGTTAGGGAGGGGGGGGTCACTCTGGTCACTCTAGGCACTCTCCACTGGGTTAGGGAGGGGGGATCACTCTGGTCACTCTAGGCACTCTCCACTGGGTTAGGGAGGGGGGGATCACTCTGGTCACTCTAGGCACTCTCCACTGGGTTAGGGAGGGGGGGGTCACTCTGGTCACTCTAGGCACTCTCCACTGGGGTAGGGAGGGGGGGTCACTCTGGTCACTCTAGGCACTCTCCACTGGGTTAGGGAGGGGGGGGCACTCTGGTCACTCTAGGCACTCTCCACTGGGTAGGGAGGGGGGTCACTCTGGTCACTCTCCACTGGGTTAGGGAGGGGGGCGTCGCTCTCCACTGGGTTAGGGAGGGGGGGGTCACTCTGGTCACTCTAGGCACTCTCCACTGGGGTAGGGAGGGGGGGGGTCACTCTGGTCACTCTCCACTGGGGTAGGGAGGGGGGGTCACTCTGGTCACTCTCCACTGGGGTAGGGAGGGGGGGGGGTCACTCTAGGCACTCTCAAACTGGGGTAGGGAGGGGGGGATCACTCTGGTCACTCTGGTCACTCTCCACTGACTGATCCTGGGTTGGGGGGGGGGGGGCTGTTTGTACATCATCTCCATTAGTTCCACATGAGCAGCTCTCAACCCAGACTGCCACTGCTGCGGACACGCCTACCTGCACACGTGTGCATTTCCCTGAGTCCGTGTTCAGTGTGAAGTTCATTCCCCTGAGTCCGTGTGCAGTGTGAAGTTGACTGTGTAATCTGCTTGTACGCCATACAGTCATGGTAGTTTAAGCACACATCAATGTTTAGTATACTCATAATAATAATCGGGATAATATTTGTACTCACATACATAGGTGAGTTGGCACGGCGTTGCGACAGAAGGATGAGGAACGGACCGAGGTCTGGGCTAAATATGGGCGTGCTTCTCAAGCCTTTGCGATGCAGTGCAAGGTCTTTGGATGGAGAAACAGGCTCAGATCCCAATGAAGAGGTGGACTGCCCCCCCCCCCCACCCCTCCTTATCAAATTCCTGTTGCGTGATGAACTTAGAATGCCGGAATGTTCTAGGTGCGGCCGGCGAGCTGTAAATAATCTGGTGGGAGAGTTCTCCTGGGTTAGGGTTAGGGTTAGGGTTGGGGTTATCCTGGGCACTTAAAAGGCTGCTTATACGCAGCTGCATTTCCCAGCTATAAGTACACTAATAAAATCCCCATACCCACTGCCCACTGCCTTTACCCACTCCCCATACCCACTCCCCACACCCATACCCACACACACACACACACACACACACACACACACACACACACACACACACACACACACACACACACACACACACACGCCCCTTACCCACTCCCCATACCCACTCCCCATACCCACTCCCCATACCCACTCCCCACACCCATACCCACAACACACACACACACACACACACACACACACACACACACACACACACACACACACACACACACACACGCCCCTTACCCACTGTCCATACCCACTCCCCATACCCACTCCCTATACCTACACAAACACACACACACACACACACACACACACACACACACACACACACACACACACACACACACACACACACACCCTATAGCCACTCCCCATACCCACTCCCCATACCCACTCCCTATACCTACACAAACACACACACACACACACACACACACACACACACACACACACACACACACACACACACACACACACACACACACACACACACACACACACCCTATAGCCACTCCCCATACCCACTCCCCATACCCACTCCCCATACACACACACACACACACACACACACACACACACACACTCACACACACTCACACACACACAAACTCCCCATACCCACTGCCCTTACAGGGAGTAGATGGAAGCAGAACAAATTAGTCAGAAAGGAATATTCTGCAGCAGAGAGTTACAATGGGTTAGGGTTATAATGAGTCTGTCTCTATCTTTTATGTGAATGTGAATGAACACACACACACAGACACACACACACACACACACACACAGACACACACACACACACACACACACACACACACACACACACACACACACACACACACACACACACACACACACAACACACACACACAGACACACACACACACACAGACACACAGACACACACACACACACACGCACACACACACACACACACAGACACACACACACACACACACACACACAGACACACACACACCCAGACACACACACACACACACACACACACACACACACACACACACACACACACACACACACACACACACACACACACACACACACACACACAGACACACACACACCCAGACACACACACACACACACACACACACACACGACACACACACACACACACACACACACACACACCCAGACACACACACACACACAGACACACACACACACACACACACACCCAGACACACACACACACACACACACACACACACACACCCAGACACACACACACACAAGGCTAAACCCACCCGGGAAATCAGCTGCCCTAAATAGGATTGAGGTTGTGTTGCTTAGCTGTCATCAGGGCAAACTCAGAGCTTGTGGAGTGAGACCCCTTAACACTGTTTTTATCTGGGCTCTGCCACGGCCTCTGCCTTGGGGCTCTACATCAGTGCATTGATGTTAGCGTTCTGGTCCATTCTGTGTGGGTTTGCTTTTGTCTGGATCAGACCTATGAAGGCAATTTGGGTTGTGGAAAACCAACCCACTTCTGTCCTTAAGAAGTGTGTGTGTGCATGGATTGGCGAGAGTTGAAATCAGAAGTTGCCAGGCGATGCTGCCGACAGTGCCAAAGGGGACAGTGCCAAGGGGACAGTGCCAGATGGCCGTCCGCTCTCAGTGTCTCACTGTCACACAGCCCTCGGGCGCTGCAGGTAGGGCTCTCTGTGTGTGTATGTGTGTGTGTGTGTGTCTCTGGTGCAGGTAGGGCGTAGGGCTCTCTGGTGCAGGTAGGGCTCTCTGGTGCAGGTAGGGCTCTCTCACACACACACACACACACATACTCACACACACACTCACACACACACACACTCTCTGGTGCAGGTAGGGCTCTCTGGTGCAGGTAGGCTCTCTGGTGCAGGTAGGGCTCTCTGGTGCAGGTAGGGCTCTCTGGTGCAGGTAGGCTCTCTGGTGCAGGTAGGGATCTCTGGTGCAGGTAGTGCAGGTAGGGCTCTCTGGTGCAGGCTGGTGCAGGTAGGGCTCTCTGGTGCAGGTAGGCTCTCTGGTGCAGGTAGGGCTCTCTGGTGCAGGTAGGGTAGGGCTCTCTGGTGCAGGTAGGGCTCTCTGGTGCAGGTAGGGCTCTCTGGTGCAGGTCGGCTCTCTGGTGCAGGTAGGGCTCTCTGGTGCAGGTAGGCTCTCTGGTGCAGGTAGGGATCTCTGGTGCAGGTAGTGCAGGTAGGGCTCTCTGGTGCAGGTAGGGCTCTCTGGGTCAGGTAGGGATCTCTGGTGCAGGTAGGCTCTCTGGTGCAGGTAGGGGTGGATGGTGCAGGTAGGGGTGGATGGTGCTCTCTGGTGCAGGCTGGGGCATTCCTGCCATTGACCAAGAGGGTTCGGGTTCGATGCTGCAGTGTGACGTCATGTACTCAGTCATGTCTCGGGCTGCTGTAGAGCTAAGATTGATTGATACGGTCAGGAATGCAACATGATTGATCAACATGATTGATACGGTCAGGAATGCAACATGATTGATCAGGAATGCAACATGATTGATTGATACGGTCAGGAATGCAACATGATTGATACGATCAGGAATGCAACATCATTGATTGATTGATCAGGAATGCAACATGATTGATTGATACGGTCAGGAATGTATTTATTGGAAATTCCAAACTACAGTATGTATTACATCATCAGTTGATGAGTGTGTGTATATAAATAATGGACGATCTCGGTTTAGAGAAATGAAATATTTTGTTTTCATACTGCTTTCTATAAACGTCATGTTCCTTCACCTGGAAGATAACCTGGTCATGCTGGCCAAAGACATTTCCAGAGGATTACTCACAAGCCGAGCAGGCCTCCTCCGCCTGTGAAAGAACATGCCTTTAAAAGGAACCTACGCCCTCCATGGCCCCTTACAGGAAACACCACGGCAGCATGGTGGTATTTAACTTCCACGGGCCAAAACTACTGAAGGCAGCATGGTGGTATTTAACTTCCACGGGCCAAAACAACTAAAGGCAGCATGGTGGTATTTAACTTCCACGGGCCAAAACTACTAAAGGCAGCACGGTGGTATTTAACTTCCACGGGCCAAAACTACTAAAGGCAGCATGGTGGTATTTAACTTCCACGGGCCAAAACTACTAAAGGCAGCACGGTGGTATTTAACCTCCACAGGCCAAAACTACTAAATAGCACAGCATAGCCATAAATGTGCAGTTTGGTGCATAGCAGGTAGCTTACGCAGATACAGTAGGTATGCACTTTATGTCTGTTTGCATTCATTTAGGATGAGGAAATGGAACCAGATTGAAAAATGGTGCAGGAAATACCATCCATCCCCCTGGAAAAAGAGTTTCAGGCCTACTTCAGCGCAGGAGGGATTTGTGGTGACACTGAATGTCCTTGAGCTGTAGCTGACCATTACTCTATTAAAGGCACAGTGTGACCACTTCCTCTATTAAAGGCACAGTGTGACCACTTCCTCTATTAAAGGCACAGTGTGATGACTCTGACCACTTCCTCTATTAAAGGCACAGTCTGACCACTTCCTCTATTAAAGGCACAGTGTGATGACTCTGACCACTTCCTCTATTAAAGGCACAGTCTGACCACTTCCTCTATTAAAGGCACAGTGTGTCAACTCTGACCTCTGACCACTTCCTCTATTAAAGGCACAGTGTGATCACTTCCTGTATTAAAGGCACAGTGTGATGAATATGACCACTTCCTGTATTAAAGGCACAGTGTGATCACTTCCTCTATTAAAGGCACAGTGTGACGACACTTCCTCTATTAAATGCACAGTGTGATGACACTTCCTCTATTAAAGGCACAGTGTGACGACTCCAGAGGGTCCAGCTGGGTGCAAATCAATGGTTTTGTTTGTTTGCCATCAATTACAGTCAAAGGTGACATCTTTCTCACAGGAAGACTCGTATCAAATATTGTCTCAGAGCCTCTAAAAAAACATTTTAAATTTGCTCCTGGGTGGAATTGATTTGGAATGAAGAGCACATGCAGTGTTATATAGCAAATAGTCCAAACAGCGTGTCAGACTTTTGTATAGCCCCATCCAGATGTTAAACATGTCCAGATGTTTCATATCAATGACATATATATATATGTCATATTCATTATTTTAACAACATGCGGTAGACACTGTAAATAGACAATATGATTATTGGATGGAACTGCACAACGTACACCAGACCAGGAAAAAATAACAGGCCTGTATGGATAAAATAAGAGAGCTGTATGGATAAAATAAGAGACCTATATTGATAAAATAACAGACCAGTATGGTGTTATGGACTAAATAAGAGAGCGGTATGGTGTTATGGATAAAATAACAGACCTGTTTAGATAAAATAAGAGAGCGGTATTGTGTTATAAACTAAATAACAGACCTGTATGGTGTTATGGAAACAATAAGAGACCTGTATGGATAAAATAAGAGAGCTTTATGGTGTTATGGATAAAATAACAGACCTGTATGGTGTTATGGATAAACTAAGAGACCTGTATTGTGTTATGGAAACAATAAGAGAGCGGTATGGTGTTATGGAACAATAAGAGAGCGGTATGGTGTTATGGAAACAATAAGAGACCTGTATGGTGTTATGGATACAATAAGCGAGCTGTATGGTGTTATGGATACAATAAGCGAGCTGTATGGTGTTATGGATACAATAAGAGAGCTGTATTGGTGTTATGGAAACAATAAGAGAGCTGTATGGTGTTATGGAACAATAAGAGAGCGGTATGGTGTTATGGATACAATAAGAGAGCTGTATGGTGTTATGGATACAATAAGAGAGCTGTATGGTGTTATGGATACAATAAGAGAGCGGTATTGTGTTATGGATACAATAAGAGAGCTGTATGGTGTTATGGAAACAATAAGAGAGCGGTATTGTGTTTACCAAAGAGACTCATTCAGAAGGAAATGCTGTGCTTCACTTCACCTTTTTTC
>NC_045163.1:29674572-29682072 GCF_900700415.2 Clupea harengus | reverse complement strand
ACACACACACACACACACACTCACACACACACACACTCACACACACACACACACACACACACACACACACACACACACACACACACACACATGTGTTTGCACACCATTAGTGAGGATAGCACTTTGGAATGGGCGTGGACAGGCAAGCCATGTAGAGAGCTGAAAATATGTCACAGCCAAAGTCAGTCTAGAGTTTGTGTTAGTGAGGATGTGTGCCTCATTCCGTTAATGACATGATGGTCAGCTGTGAGGGTGTGTGCCTCATTCCGTTAATGACATGTGGGTCAGCTGTGAGGATCTGCCAAGAGCTCGTGGAAGAGCCGCGGTGACACAGAGTGTAATCTTTCATTGTTTGCATGTTTTCCTTGCACAGTCAATGCTCTTCACTTCATACATATGTGTGTATGCATGTTTGTATGTAGGTATGCATGTATGTTTGTATGTATGTATGTGTGTATTTATGTGTGTGTGTGTGTGTGTGTGTGTGTGTGTGTGTGTGTGTGTATGTATGTATGTATATGTGTGTATGTATGTATGTGTGTGTGTGTGTGTGTATGTATGTATGTATGCATGTATGTTTGTATGTATGTATGTATGTATGTATGTATGTATGTGTGTGTGTGTGTGTGTGTATATTTTTCTCTGTGGCGATGCACAGCTGTGAGTCTTCCCTCTGTGGTGCTGCCTGATGATATGGGTTAGGGTTGAGTAGTGTGTGTGTGTGTGTGTGTGTGTGTGTGTGTGGTGCTGATGATATGGGTTAGGGTTGAGTAGTGTGTGTGTGTGTGTGTGTGTGTGTGTGTGTGTGTGTGTGTGTGTGTGGTACTGCTGATATTATGGGTTAGGGTTGAGTAGTGTGTGTGTGTGTGTGTGTGTGTGTGTGTGTGTGTGTGTGTGTGTGTGTGGTGCTGCTGATGATATGGGTTAGGGTTGAGTAGTGTGTGTGTGTGTGTGTGTGGTGCTGCTGATGATATTATGGGTTAGGGTTGGCGAATGGCAGTCCAGACACCTGTGTCCTCGAGCTGCCTGAAACAGCACAGATGCTGCAAGCTTCATGAATTATGCAAGGAAGCAGAAACAGAATGATCTCAAGTGGAAATGAACAGTTTATTCCCCCTTTACTGTTGTCTGTGTTGAAGAGTTTATTCCCCCTCTACTGCTGTCTGTGTTGAAGAGTTTATTCCCCCTTTACTGCTGTCTGTGTTGAACAGTTCCACTGGTTTGCCTGCTAAATCTAATTTGGAATTCTTTTTTTTTTTTTAAAGATTTGTTTTTGGCCTTTTTGCCTTTATTCAGATAGGACAGTGAAGGTTTGGACAGGAAATGAGATGGAGAGAAGAGGTGGAGAATGGGGTCGGGAAATGACAGCGGGTCGGATTCGAACCCGTGTCCCCGTGGGCGTTCAAGCCCGTATATGGTCGGGGCTACTGCTTGCGCCACAGTGCCCCCCTAATTTGGAATTCTAGGCTTATTGTTGTTGTATACACTTTTTGTAAAATCAGTGAAGGTCTCCTCACGATCCTCTAGCTGTGCGTTTAGTGAGTGTTTGTACACAGTCCTGACGATCAAGTCCAGCGCTGCCTCTGGAGCACGGGAGGGAGGGAGGGGGCGTTGTTGTTTGATTGGCGCTCAAATATCAACAACCTTTTGCCAGAATCGTGGACTGCAAAGAGACTACAACATTTGAAAACACTACAATTTCCCAAGTATAGAAGTATAGCACTTACCTAGTTTTCTATATATATATATATTGTATATACTTTTGTCTGTTGACTGAGACTTCTACACTTTTCTCCAGTTCCTCTTCACTCAATTTGGCCACATAAACAAGCAGAGGTCAGGTCAGTCCTCCCACAGCTGAACATGACCGGTCCGGGCCCTGAGCCTTCTGACCTTTGACCTGGACTGTGGGCCGCCTCCCACTTACCTAGGGGGGAGGGGGGAGGGGGTGGGGGGGGACTTCTTAAGTTTACCTGACAGCACACATTCCCAGGGCAGGGGGTTATGCAGTGTTCCTAGGCAACTCTTGGCTCGCAACCCACCCGCTACCAGAGAACTAGAGAGCCATATAATTGCCTTTGATACTAAGCTCATTTCGGGATCACAGGACTCCCGAGAATGACTCTAATGCTGGGCTCTCTGCTGACGCTGCTGCTGCTGGAGCTGCTGCTTCTGCCTCAGAGGTCGCTGCGAAGGAGTTGAGGAGTACTTTAGAGGAATGCGGTCCCTCCTGGTGTGAGAGTGCCTTTTGTTTGTCTCCGCGCTGAGGAGGCACTCGCTGTCTGATAGCATTAATTAAAGGAGATAACGGACACGCCGCGGAAGAATGCGCAAGGAGTGATTGATGTAATCTAGCATAGTGTGGTGGCCGGTGGTGGGGAGCTGAGAGGACTGAGCTAAAAGATGCTGAAGTACACGCCGCCCTGGCAGGTTCTCTGTCTGTCTATGGAGAGAAGCTCACGGGTAAGAGGAGATTTGTACGCACATTTGGAGATGAGCTGAAGCCCTGTTTAATTATGTCGGGAGCGGTAAGAATCATTTGATCTCACTATGGCATAAACTGTGACACGTTTACTACTGTTTCTTCGTTACATCTTAACCTGCACTTCCACATTGGGTTAACCCTGCCGTTAACTGTGACGTCTTAACCTGCACTTCCACATTGGGTTAACCCTGCCGTTAACCGTGACATCTGCCATCTGGTCTTGGATGTCCAGATGTGTGTGTCTATTTAAATAATCTTTTTAAAAGCTTTTGTTGTTTGTTGTTGCATTAAATTACTTAAATGACTTAAACCAACTCTTCAAAATGTGTAGCAAAATCCAATTTCTATTTCCAGAGTGGTGTTAGCAGTAACTGTGTATTTTCTGAGAGGTTACGTACAAAGACATATAAGTCTCTGCGAAACATCGGCAGAAATCAGGGGCTCGCTACTGAGTCCTAACGTCAACAGCCACATCTCCAAATTTAGATCAGTCGAGATGTGCTCCACTTCCCTCGTCCCCGGGGGCAGAGAAAGCAGGTTAGCCACGAGTGCCAGGACTGTTCTGCAAGGACAGAGAATAAAGTCTCTCCGCAAGGCAGACGCAGAGAACATTAAACAAACGCACCTCGGATAAAGGCCGATTCTGGAAAGGGCATGGGCCAGAACGGGGCCAGAACGGGGCCAGAAGAGGGCCAGAAGAGGGCCAGAATAGGGCCAGAACACAGCCAGAACGGGGCCAGAACGGGGCCAGAACGGGGCCACTTCTGCTCTGCAGTCAGGTGCTGTCTGGTACAGATCCATCATAAAGTCTTGAGGTTCACTGTTTGATTCTGCTCTGCAGTCAGTTGTGACATCATCATGTTGTCAAGGTGATAACTGCACCCTACAGCCTACTGACTTCATCGGTGCTGCAATCTAGGAAGCAGTCTAACCATTGGGCACATACAGTATTTGACCTGCTAAAAGTGCAGTACATTTAGAGGAGCTTAAATCATCATTAATAAAACATTCTGGAAACATTTGAACACAAAAATATCTCTTAGCTATTAATAATTTTTTTTGCACATGTTACTTTTTGCCATTATGGTATGATTGAGTTTTAGCATTTGATGTCTAGCACGTTCTAATGTTGATCATGTTGTCATGGGATGGTGTTGCCATGGAGATACATGAGCTCACTGTGCAAGTGTGTGGCGTTCAGGATTACGCTCCCTGTGGCCAAAGTGGATGTCTACTGTCCTTAATGTCCTTAAGGCCAATTCATAGTCCAGACAACAATAGTCGCTCGACAAAAAAATAAGAGACGAAATTGCGAGTGAGACAAATGTGTCATGTATATATCAAAACATTTAAAAGGGCGCAGTCGCTGTTGCGGTCAAGAAATGGTTTACACTGAGTGGGAATGGGGTATTTGTGTGTGTATATGGGGAGGGGGTGTAGGTGAAGTATTTTTGCTTGAAATGCATACAACTTTTAAATGGCTAGTAACGCTGGCATCACAACTACCTGACATGAGGTAACACTGAATAAACTGCAGTTAATACGCTGGCATCACAACCACCTGGCATGAGGTAACATTGAATTAACTGCAGTTTAATACATGGGTGCGGTCATACAGGGGCAATATACAGGTTTGTTTTATAAAATGATATAAATTACTGTAAGGGGAGTTTGCGTACGGCGTGTAGGAAAGTATACAGGTTTTAACCCCAAAACAGTAACCTTGAAGCTACAATGGTACTGCAGAGGTATATTAACACTTTGGACCAGTAATACTGAAGGCCAACGTACTGGAGGTGGTCACACTGTGTGTGTGTGTGTGTGTGTGTGTGTGTGTGTGTGTGTGTGTGTGTTTGGATCAGTTATACTATAGGGTCAGGGGTCACAGTGTGTGTGGATCAGTTATACTATAGGGTTAGGGTCACCCACCCACACACACACACACACACACACACACACACACACACACACACCCTCTGTGGTCCATGACCCCTGTGACCCCTGACCCCTGTAATCTGGTGTAATTCTGTCTCCATCGACCAGGAAGGACTTGGACTCCACATAATCCTTCCAGCTTAATGGTATTTAAAGACACGGATGCCCCGTCACGGCAAGAAGCCTTTAGGGACGGTGATGGGCTATCTGTGTGTATCTGTGTATGTATCTGTGTATGCCATGCCTGCCTTCTGTTATGTAGAGTGGTCTAATTCTTGATCCTCGTCTCCCGATATTAAGGGCACCTGACCACTGGAGGTGGTCACAGTGTGTGTGTGTGTGTGTGTGTGTGTGTGTGTGTGTGTGTGTGTGTGTGTGTGTGTGTGTGTGTGTGTGTGTGTGTGTGTGTGTGTGTGTGTGTTTGTGAGCGTGTGTGTGTTTGGATCAGTTATACTATAGGGTCACAGTGCTGCCTCGCTCTCTACCTTGTCAGTGTAGATGTCCCCGCCCACTCCCCCTACCTGTGGCGTCACCTCACACACCTCACACACCTCACACACCTCACACACCTCACACACTTCACACACCTCACACACCTCACACACCTCACACACCTCACACACTTCACACACCTCACACACCTCACACACCTCACACACCTCACACACCTCACACACTCACACACCTCACACACCTCACACACCTCACACACCTCACACACCTCACCCCTCACACACCTCACACACTTCACACACCTCACACACCTCACACACCTCACACACTTCACACACCTCACACACCTCACACACCTCACACACCTCACACACCTCACACACCTCACACACCTCACACACTCACACACCTCACACACCTCACACACCTCACACACCTCACACACCTCACACACTTCACACACCTCACACACCTCACACACCTCACACACCTCACACACCTCACACAGCTCACACATCCATGTTGGACTAACATCAGTCAGCTGTCTCCTGTTATCAGGCGTGGCTTCACCTCACACATCCATGTTGGACTAACATCAGTCAGCTGTCTCCTGTTATCAGGCGTGGCACCATCTCACATGGCTGTGTCTCTGCACACGGCCCATCAGGAAGGGTAGGATGAGCCCCCCCCCCCCCCCCCCCCTTAAATGGTTATCTATTTTGGAGGCACTCGTGTCAGTCCCTGGTCATGCACAGCCCAACCCTGGGGGCTCTCCACAATGCTGACATGTACCCCCCCCCCCACTTCAATCCTCCACTGCCCAATGGGGCGTCATGCTGTTAGGGTATCAGAAACTGCTGACCAGATGACCCCCTTCCCCACCGCCACCTTCACCAAACCCCCACCCCCTGCTCTGTCAGATGGGAGAGTGCACAGAGACTGCGCTGAGTGCAGACTGAGAGGCCACGGACAAACTGTCAGCTGCGTCTCCTGTGCTTTCCTGGGTTCTCTGTGCTTGGCGTCTGACTGACAGGTTTGCTAAAAACAGACAGTTGTCCCGAGCCAGAGGCACTCACACTGTGGTAGTCAAATCCATGTAGCTTGTCCTAGCACTGATTGTAGGAAAAAAAGAAAACATTTTCAAGTTCTTGTTCATTAACTAGCCTAAATTTCCCTCGGGATTAATAAAGGATCCATCTATCTATCTATCTAGATGTATGATTGTCTCTCTGTGTTCATGTCACATATTTCTGTAAGCATGAAGTAGTTTGAACACAGTACATCTGGCTGGGTTAGGATTAGCTAACCGCTTTAGCACTGGTTTTCTAAGGGATTCTCTCTCATTCATGTTTCATTGATATCCAGTTATTATCCAATTTATATTGTACATTTTTGTTACTCTCTATGAAAGTCCAACTCATGAATGTTAACAGTATGTAGTAATTAGGTGAAGATGTTCTACATGTCTTTCACTGATTTCCTCCCTCACAACTAGACAGTGTTGTGTCTGACTGAGAGCCATCGACCCTCTCCTCTGGCCTACATTACTGGGCTGCATGTTGTTCCCTTCTGGACCTGGTGACTGGGTATTGATCAGTCTCACTGGTCACTCTGGGTATTGATCAGTCTCACTGGCCCAGTTCTTGCAAGGCTGCTCTCTCTCTCTCTCTGTCTCTCTCTCTCTCTTTTTCTTGTATATGGCCAGTCTTCCCATCTTTCTCTCTCTCTCTCTCTCTCTGTCTCTCTCTCTCTCTTTTTCTTTTATATAGCCAGTCTTCCCATCTTTCTCTCTCTCTCTCTCTCTCTCTCTCTCTCTTTTTCTTTTATATGGCCAGTCTTCCCATCTTTCTCTCTCTCTCTCTCTCTCTCTCTCTCTCTGTCTCTCTCTCTCTTTTTCTTTTATATGGCCAGTCTTCCCATCTCTCTCTCTCTATCTCTCTTCTCTCTCTCTCTATCTTGTTCGACTGCTGTTGTCATGTGTCGTTGTGGTGCGCTCTTGTTCTGGTCAGTCACTCAGGAGTGTGTGTTTGTGTGTGTGTGTGTGTGTGTGTGTGTGTGTGTGTGTGTGTGTGTGTGTGTGTGAGCTTTGCTTCACATTTCTCACTCACCAACTTCCTACAGATTATGAATTACAAATGGAAATTGTGTTTTCATGGTATGCACTGCCCTTGTATCCGTCATTGGCTACTATGTAGGACTAATGAAGCCATCACACTGCTATGTAGGACTTATGAAGCTATCATGTTGCTATGTAGGACTTATGAAGCCATCCTGTTGCTATGTAGGACTAATGAAGCCGTCCTGCTGTGGCTGTGCTGTGGTTTAAGATAGATTAGGCTCTGCTGTGGCTGTGCTGTGGTTTAAGATAGATTGGGCTGTGCTGTGGTTTAAGATAGATTGGGCTGTGCTGTGGTTTAAGATAGATTAGGCTGTGCTGTGGCTGTGCTGTGGTTTAAGATAGATTGGGCTGTGCTGTGGTTTAAGATAGATTAGGCTGTGCTGTGGTTTAAGATAGATTAGGCTGTGCTGTGGTTTAAAATAGATTAGGCTGTGCTGTGGTTTAAGATAGATTAGGCTGTGCTGTGGTTTAAGATAGATTAGGCTGTGCTGTGGTTTAAAATAGATTA
>NC_045163.1:29644572-29664572 GCF_900700415.2 Clupea harengus | reverse complement strand
AGACAAAATAAATAAACAAAACACATTAAACAACTCAGAAATTAAGTATAAAATATGTCAAAAAGGGTAAATACAAACCACTTTACAAGTTACAAGTTACAAGTCTTTTATTGTCAGATGCACAGAATGACACAGGGTCAGACTGGGCACTGAAATTCTTAGGACAAGGCACCACACAACAACCTACCATAGCATAACATAGCAAACATAATATAACATAACATGACATACACTCTGTACAAGTACTCTGAACATAATTGACATGTAATAACATATAATAACCTTACTAAATATACAGGATAAATATACAATACAATATGCTAAAACATATACCAACCTATACATATAATACTAACTGTAACTATAATACTTTATCGTATTAGTGCCATTACCTTAACCCCCCCAACCGTTATAACCATTACTGAAGACCAATAGGAGTATGTGAGGAACTGTAGCATTAGGCTATTTTGTGTGAAAGGACTCCAAAATGACTGATTGAATGAATGAATGAATGAATGAATGAATGAGTTAGTGAGTGTCTCGGAGTTTGGTAAATAAACACAGTATTTAGCAGTTTAGTGTTGTTTGGTTTCATTTTTGTATCATTGAATGAATTCATATAAATGATTAACAGTGTGTGTGTCCATGAAGCGAGGGCGGGAGAGCGTCTCTCTGTTGCTCGTAGTGGATGAGCGTGATGATGATGTGTGTGTGTGTGTGTGTGTGTGTGTGTGTGTGCGGCGTGGAGCAGTGCAGGGTCACTAGGGTATAGACTCCAGAGCTGTTTGCATTATTAACAGCCCAGATCATATTCAGCTCAGTTCAGAGTTCGACATAGCCATGATCCTCAGCCTCTTATCGAGAGCAATTCCTGTATTATGTATGATAGTCCCACAGAATGATTCCACCAATCCTGGGTCGTTGCTCTTGTGCGTACAGATTAAGTAAACAGCATTTATGTGTGAGTGTGTGTGTGTGTGTGTGTGTGTGTGTGTGTGTGTGTGTGTGTGTGTGTGTGTGTCTGCGTACAGATTAGGTAAACAGCATTTATGTGTGAGTGTTTCTGAGCGGCGTGGTACAGTGATGAACTCACGGCGAAGTTTACTTCCTGTGGAGATGAAAAGAACTGATGTGTCTGTCTGTGGATGTGCCGAGAATAGCAAAGGAGCCTTTCTAACATTGAATTCATTTGAATTTCTCCCTTTTTTTCTCTTTTCCTTTTCTTTCCTTTTCTTTTCTTTGTGTCTTGCAGAAATCCTCCAAACTCCCAGAGGATGACAGTGAGCTGAAGAGAGAGAGGAATCTAAAGAGTGTCAGCTTCATAGACTCTGTGCGTGTGATATCTGGAGGCAAGGACAACAACATGGAGCTGGAGACACAGAGCGAGAGCCAGAGCCGCTACGGCAGCGCGGGCCAGAACGGGACGGCGCATCAGGGCGAAACCATGGACACCGAGGTTGCCCGGGAGATCCGTTACCTTGACGAAGTCCTCGAGGCGAACTGTGGCGATCCTGCGGCTGACATGACTTCAAACGGAACTTCTTCCCCTGAGCCTAGACCAATCAATATCGATGGCAATGGGCCATCTGTTGGAGTGTCGAATGTGTCCTTGCCTATTAATTATGGGGTTGTAGTGGAGAGGAGTAAGCAGACCACTTTTGTGGGTGAGGACAGTGACAATACCAAATCAAACGGTCACTCAACAGCAGCCGCCCAAGATGGCAGGAGACAGCCAATGACGACCATCAAAAAAGAAGCGCGCTTCGAGCTGCGCACTTTCCAGGAGGAAAAGAAGCCGTCAAAGCTCTTCGACGCTCCGGCGGAAGCGAAGGAGATTCGCGTGAAGAAGGTCAGGCCGTCCGAGGAGGTCGCCGAGCTCGAGAGGGAACGTCTGGAACTGATTCGCGGCCAGGCCGTCAAGAAGAACCCAGGGATCACAGCGAAGTGGTGGAATCCTCCTCAAGAGAAGACCCTGGAGGAGGAACTGGACCCCGAGCAGCTGGCCTCGCACAGGAAGTACGAGGAGCGGAAGCAGAGGAAGATGGAGTCAGGCCGGGCCTCCCCGCAGGTGTCCCCAAACCCGACGGCCCCGATGGCCCCGAGTCCCACGCCCTCCTACAGCCCTCCAGAGCCAGCGAGCAAAGAGGACATCGTCACGGAGCAGCTGGACTTCTCGTTGGCACGGAAGCAGTTTCTGCAGATGGAGCCGGTGAAGCAGCCGGTGGCGGCGGGACGGAAGAGAGGAGTCGCTCCCCAGCTGTACTCGGCCAAACCTTTCTCCCGAGTGTCGGAGGGCACACACATCGAGCGCCCTGGAGTGTCTGTCACCACCGCCGCCAGCCAAGGTCTACACGGCCTCGACGACAGTTGTGACGTGACGATGGTCAAAACCGAAAAGATCTTCTGCAGCCCGGGGGATTCGCCCTCGCAAAGCGTGGCAGAGAATGAGATGAAGGATAGGCAGAAGGCTTGGAATGTGGAGAGTGACTTCACTTGCGCCCATGCTGTCATGACTCTGGTGAAGGATGAAGAGCCGGACGTGTACCAAGTGCAGCGATCCACGAACAGCTCGTACCAACCAGAGGAGATTGACTCGGGCCTGGACGACCTGTCCGTGCGCTCGCAGGACACGACGGTACTGGAGACCCTGTCCTATGACTTCAGCATGGACAACATCAGCGACAGCGGGGCCTCCAACGAGACCATGAGCGCCATCCTGGAGAACTCCCTGGGAGACTACTCCTTCCCCTCCACCCCAATGGCCACCACTCCCGTCAATGGGAAGTCTGACAGGGGCACCAAGTCACCCGATGAACACAGCGTGTCCCTCTCCTACCAGGCAGACGACAGCCTGACGGAGGAGGAGCTTGAGTATCATGCTGGAGTTCTGGTGCAGAACGCCATCCAGCAGGCCGTTGCCCAGCAGCACGAGGACTGGGAGCCCAGGCAGGCCGTTGCCCAGCAGAACGAGGACTGGGAGCCCAGGCAGTCGTCCCCAATCCCAGAGAGACACATCGAGGTGGTAGAGCCTTCACCGCCTTCTCCACAACCTCAGGAATCTCCAGTTTATCCTGTGCCTGCACCCACTTCTTCTCCCAGAGTGTCAGCCCCCGTGGAGGAAAAGAGAAGTGCATCGTCTCCCACCATCACCGTCCAAGCTCCAGTGGCGCCCAGCGTCTTGCGATTTCCCAGCACGGCTAGCGCCCCTGCTGATGATGCTCCTGCTCCAGTTCCAGAACCCGTACACACATACAAGCCACCCAGCCCATCTCCCCCTCCCAGCGAGAAGCAGGAGTTCAGCTACTTCAGCAAGTACTCGGAAGCAGCAGAGCTGAGAAGCACAGCATCTGTGCTGAAGAACCAGGATGTGGAGGTCAACGCGGGCCCCTTCAAGCTGCGCTCCCGCAAGCAGAGGACCCTGTCTATGATCGAGGAGGAGATCCGAGCGGCCCAGGAGCGCGAGGAGGAGCTGAAGAGGCAGCGGCTGACACAGTGCCTCCGGCCTCAGCGTGCGCCTGCTCCTGCGTCTGCGCCGAGCCGCAAGCAGAAGACCAACAGCCTCCCCGCCAAACTAGTTCTTCCGGGAAAGACAGCACCAGGTGAGGGATCACCAACCAGGGTTGTTCTGGGGCGACAGTAGATATATGTGTGTGTGTGTGTGTGTGTGTGTGTGTGTGTGTGTGTGTGTGTGTGTGTGTGTGTGTGTGTGTGTGTGTGTGTGTGTGTGTGTGTGTGTGTGTGTGTGTGTGTGTGTGTGTGTGTGTGTGTGTGTGTGTGTGTGTGTGTGTGTGTGTGTGTGTTTGGCGACAGTGGTACAGGAGGTAGAGAAGTCGTTAAGTAATCAGAAGGTTGTTAGTTCAATTCCCTGTCGAAGTGTCCTTGAGCAAGACACTGAACCCCTAATTGCTCCTGATGTGCAGTGTGCCATCAGTGGAAATGTAAAATGTGTATACATCCTTGTAAGTCGCTTTGGATAAAAGCGTCTACTAAATGACTAAATGTAAATTACCAACCAGTCCTCTCAAAGGCATCCACAACAGCACAATAGGAATTTACAGTATAATACATTTTACATTGAGCCATTTACCGAGTTAGAGTATATATAATAGCCTTCACAAGTGCACCACATCTTACATAAATAACATAAAACATAACAAAAACTAGTCTTCTCAAAAGGTCAACACCCAAAACGCCCCTTATATGAATTTACATCATATTACATTTGCCATTGAGCCATTTTGCAGGCAGTTTCTTCAGACACTTTACAAATACAACTATACTTTAAGCATAATAACATGATCTTATCAATTAATTTCAATAGAGATTCTATTTGATTTTTAATTGAAACAGATTTCTCAGTTTAAATCATTAAAATGTTAGGGTTGTGTTTATTCTGGCCAGCCACAACAAATATGTAGATTGCTATAGTGTCTATGGTAAGGGTTAGGGTTATGCAGCAAGTGGATGTTATGTGATGTGCAGAGAGAGGGAGACGGAGAAAAAGATGGAGAGAGAGAGAGAGTGGTGGAGCGACGGAGAGCACATCTGCACAGAATCAGTGACCAAGCCAGGCTTAGGAAATGGCATCACAGAATCCCACCTCAACCAAACATGCTCTACCATTATTACCCCAGAGCCCCGCGCTGGCACCATCCCAAGTCATTATCCCCCTGAGCACGAGCCACCAAGGGTATTAGCAATGTACACAAAGCCAAAGCTGTGTTAATGAAGCCAGGCCAGCCGTGCGATAGTGCCTGCCTGCTAACCCTTAGCCTAACCCCTAGAGCTGTAATTACCTGGGAGGAGTCATATGCTGTTTGTTTATGTGAGCCACTGCTAGAAAGTTCTGATTGAACTATGATGAGAAGCATCATCCTCTCTTCAGGACTTGAAAAAAACGCCTTTGAAATAATTGGCTTCGTAACGATCACCACTGACATTTATAAGTCACTGATTTGTTGTCGTATTACCCAGAGTCCCACAGGCTTCAATGGAAGAGGTTTCTTTGAGGCCTTTCGCATGCAAAGTCCCACAGTCCTACAGCTACCACATGAGTGTGTGTGAGTCTGCTCCATGAGCTGTCCTTCAAAGGCCAGTCCAAAAGCACCCACGCACAGCTACCACATGAGTGTGTGAGTCTGCTCCATGAGCTGTCCTTCAAAGGCCAGTCCAAAAGCACCCACGCCCCTGCAGCTGCCCCCCCCCCAGCCCTCTACCATCAGCCTCACATTCCTGCTCTGAATCAAATGTGAGCAATGTTTGGGGATCCAGGTGCAGTAGTTTACCGAAGGTTTACAGAGAGGTGGGTTGGTGAATGTGTGTGTGTGTGTGTGTGTGTATTTCCTTGGGAAATGTAAGGCATGTGCCTTGCATTGCTGTGAGGAAGTTGAGGGATTTCAGTGGGAAAGGTTTGTGGCTTGGTGACCGTCTGCCACCTGCTGGTATAACGGGGTACTGTAAGGAGACTGAGTGAAGAGTACAGCGGTTGTGTTCATTATTGTGTTGGATTGTGAAATAAACTATTTCTGTCAAACACCAACACAGTGGTGCTTGTGAAAAACTAATGATGGTTATGATGCAATCTCTAATAATAATAATAATTTATTTTATTTGTAATGCACTCTTCATTCAAAAGAATATCAGAGTGCCAACATGTTAGAAACTAACTATAATAATACAATAAAGTTAAAATGAATTAACATAAGCATAATGGAAAACTTTTTAACATTTTAACATACGATTTAACACAAGGCCAGAAATGCCTTCCTGAATAAAATTGTTTTTAGTCCAGCTTTAAAGGAGTCCAGCGTCTGCGTTGCCCTCTGATGGTTATGATGCATTATAAAACAATTGGGTTCTATTGAATTATTTAGCTGTTTCTGATTGGACGAGAGACGTTCCATGAGTTGGAAAATCCCAGGACATCCCAACTCGGACTTTTCACAGCTAATAATAAATCACTCCGCGATGAAACATGCACGTTGATACAATTAAGCGATAACCGTTAATTCAAAGTTTTACCTACCCCACTCGCACTCGTACTATATTGCTTACATCTCTGATGGTTATGATGCAATATCTGTTGGTCTTACTGAAGTGCTACAGTAGCTAAAGAAAGTGTAGAATTTTCATGTCATTGTTTTACCATCTTCTCTACTGATGTATGTTTATGCAATTAATATATATATAATTAATATAATTAATATATAACACACTTTAGGGAAGCAATAGTAATGTTAAATTGGTCTGTAGATTGTTTAACGCTAATGTATTAACCTATATCTAATGAGATATACAGTATCTTTAATGTATTAACCTATAACTAATGACATATACAGTATCTTTTAAATGGCATTTTTATGAGTTAACATAAACAATACACTAACCTCAGTATTAACAAGCATGAAGTCATATTATAAGTAATGTTTTAATAATGTAAGTTAAAGGAATTTAAATGCAAAACATCATCTATATCCTTAACTCTTCTTCATAGTCAAAGCTGTTCACCTGGCAGGTCTGTCGTGTGCCCTGTTTCGCAAAAGGAATGTTTGGCTTTCTGAATGATGGCCGTTTGCCAGCCCCTTTGAAGAATCAAATCATTATTATCACAGTGGTCAAGAATCAAATCATTATTATCACAGTGGTCAAGTATCAAGTCATTATTATCACTGTGGTCAGGTACCCACTGAAATCCATCTGTACAATACCATGCTGGATAATTAGTTTATTGGAATGTGGCTGGGGGAAGGCAGGCCTTGTTCTTTGGAGATATTCCTCCAAGGCCTTCCGTGGCTATGTGTGGCAGATTCCTCCAGATCCTTCTGAAGCTTTCTATGGCTATGTGTGGCAGATCCTTCTGAAGCTTTCTGTGGCAGATCCTTCTGTGGCTATGTGTGGCAGATCCTTCTGTGGCTATGGGTGGCAGATCCTTGTGTGGCTATGTGTGGCTTTCTGTGGCTATGTGTGGCAGATCCTTCTGAAGCTTTCTGTGGCTATGTGTGGCAGATCCTTCTGAAGCTTTCTGTGGCTATGGGTGGCAGATCCTTCTGTGGCTATGTGTGGCTTTCTGTGGCTATGTGTGGCAGATCCTTCTGAAGGCTATGTGTGGCTATGTGTGGCAGATCCTTCTGAAGGCTATGTGTGGCAGATCCTTCTGAAGGCTATGTGTGGCTATGGGTGGCTGATTCCTCCAGATCCTTCTGAAGCTTTCTGTGGCAGATCCTTCTGAAGCTTTCTGTGGCTATGGGTGACTGATCCTTCCAGGGCTTCAGTCAACCGGTCTGTCTGGCTCACTGCTTGGAGCCTTGGAAGGGCTTCTGTGAAAGGTCTGCTTAGTACACATTCACAGCCTGAAAAGGCCACAACTTAATTTTTTTAAGATCTACCAATTCCACTTTACCAAAATGCTCTTTCCCCCAGTGTTATGTGTAGTATTGTAGGTACCAAGTTCACCAACAACATTTACACTAACAAGTGTACACTAGGTTTCTTTTTAAAAAAAACAGAACATTTGGTGGAAAGTCCTTAAGCAAGGTGCTTTTGAACCTTTACTTCTATATGTGTGTGTATGTACATGTGTTAGAAAAACCGACATCATACATGTATGTGTATGTACATGTGTTAGAAAAACTACATCGTATATGTATGTGTATGTACATGTGTTAGAAAAACGACATCATATATGTATGTGTATGTACATGTGTTAGAAAAACAACATCATATATGTATATGAATGCATATGTGTGTAAAAATCCCAAATCTCCTCTGCAGGCAAGATTGAAAAGATTCGCCCAGCCCCGCCAGTCTCCCCCTGTTCCTCTGAAGGACCACTCCCCTCGCCCCTCTCCGATCTGGGCAGCGACGACTCCGGGGGATGCCAGCGCCCCAAGAACCTCATGCAGACCCTGATGGAGGACTTCGAGACCCACAAGGTTAAACGTCGAGAGAAAGTTGACGACAACAGCGTAAGTGTTGATCTCACCCAATGAGATTCCCATGCAGTGGGTATGGAGTGTTAAGAATGTCACATTTGGACGTTGATGTTTGTTTTCTCGCATTGACCATTTCTGAGGCTGTAGTGGACCACACACACACACACACAAACACACACTCATTAACACACACACACACACACACACACACACACTCATTAACACACACACACTCATTAACACACACACACACACTCATTATGTCACATTTGGACGTTGATGTTTGTTTTCTCGCATTGACCACTCATGCTTACATTGTAACCATACTGTTGTGTCCGTTAGAAAATGAGATAATGTTTGCAGTGTCCTAAGGCATGCCAGCTTTGTGTCTGTTTTTCAGCATAATAAGATTACAACCTTTTGTTTGGGATTTCAACAAGATCACACACAGTACCTGTCGAGTCAAACTGTGGTTTTAAACTTCACTTGGGGATTTTAAGAAAAAATACACGGGGGGGAAAAACTGACCAAAAAGTGGTGGTGACATTGTCACTTTAAATCGGGAGCGAGCAAACTAACCAGCTGAAAACCATTAAATGAAGTTCCAATCAACGCAACAGAGCAACGTCATACACGCGACGCAGACATGAGGATAACAGGTGCCTAATTAGGTTAAGCAGGTACGAGAGAGTTGTTAGAAACGCCACAGCAAACGCTTGGAATAACTCTGTGTATGGAGTGTTGTACAAACCTGGAACATCTACGAAGTCTGGAGAGGCAGCCAGTAAGAGAAGGAACTTTCCAATCGTTTCAAATCTTGCTTCAATCAAAGTCTGCTGCTACTCCTGCATCGTTGTTTGGGCTAAAAATAGTTTGTTTCTGCAGCGACCGTCTGCTACTGATTCCGTTTGTGAGTGGGCATACTATTGTTGTTTGTAAATGCTAAATGACTTTTGTTTATACTGAGCATTGTGAGTGTTTCACGAATTTGCATTTCGAGTTGGTTACATTTAAGCTGCTAAACTTTTAACTATATTCCAAAGTATATTTTTCTACGATCATTTATTATAATTGAACTAATCAGTGAATTCATTGAATTCAGCATTTTGCACATGTTGGTGTTTGTGTACTGTTGTGTGTTTGCTGGATACTTATGTGTGTTCTATGTCTCTGTTTTGTCTTTAAAGGTTTTTTACCTAATGGCTAATGGTTAATGAATAATGGATAATGGCTAATGGCTAATGGCTAATGGCTAATGGATAATGGCTAATGGCACAAATGCTGCTAAACTCAAAAGGAAAGTGGAAAAGTAGCTACTGCCTGGGACTCAGTCATTCAGTTATTCAGCAATTTCAGTGGAATCCAGTTACCCAAAACCTCCATGTAGATGATTCTGTCCCTTTTTGGGGAATAGTACAACAAACAAAAAACTCCAACGCTTTGACAGTACCACTCAATCCATTATGGTTGCATGAATCTGAAACAAGGTTCCATTTGAGTGGACAGACGACGTGGATGTGCTCACACTCAGTTGCCTCAATGAACGGGACTTTCCACCGTGGGAATAAGAGAATTGAAACAGACTGACTTCTTAAAAGAAGCCAAAAAATAGGATGCATGCCAACATTTGCCACAGGCCACGTTAGGTTACCTCAACCATCTAGAGGCTTCTGATAAACCGCACAGAATCCCACCTCAACCTTTTACAGTCTTCTGATAAACCGCACAGAATCCCACCTCAACCTTATACAGTCTTCTGATAAACCACAGCCCCTAACCCACCTCTCTCCTGGCAGGTTTGGGTTTTCAATTTCCGAGAAACAGACCACCAATAATTTTTCTGAATAAATAGTTACTTAGAATAATTGTGAGGAATGTTTTACCTTAACCTGTGAGACAGGTAACCATACATGTGTAACATCTCAGTCATAATAGCCACTCCTGACTAAGATCTCTAACTGAGCTTCCTGTCTTCCAAGGATGTCAGTTTTACACAAGGTTGAAAAAGGCAGAGTTCGACCCTCCCTATCACCATTGAGCTCAGCCAAACATAGACAAGAGGTTCCTTCACCTACGCATGTAGATCTTACACATATGCAGACTAAGTGGCGCCAGTACCTAATTATCAAAGTTACACATATACACAGGAACACAGAAAAGCCATGTCCCTGCTTACATAAGCACATGATTCATACAAAGTAATTACTAATAAAACACACTTGATTAATACATTCTTAAGTCATTAACAGTGTTTGGAAATTATCTCCATCACCCTTTGAAGGCAAAAGTATGTAACTGACTACATACGCTGTACCCACTTGCCAAGCATCCACAACATTGTCAGTATTATATCATTCACTCAGGCCAAAGGCAAGCCTTAACCTGTTCATCAGCAGAGGGAATTGTGAATTTGTGGTTTGGAACACATCAATATTAAACAGGGTTCCAGGCTTGCTTTCTTCTCTGCCAAGTGTCTCACCAGTTACTGACTCTAATGTTGACTCTCTCCCTTTTGTCAGTACGCCCGTTTAAAGCTCGCTAGTGATGTTACATCCGAGGTACCTGTCAAAATGCTTGATTTGCAAGTGTTTGATTTGCTCTCCTCTCCATGTTGTCATTTGCATGTTCTCCTTCTGTTGTTGTTGTTGTTGTTATTGTTTTTCTCATTGTTGTTGTTGTTGTTTTTTGTTTGGGGCCATTGTTGTCGATGGGTGTAGCATGATCCCAACGCTGTGACACGGATCCGTGTAAGTGTTGGTGTTGCCCGGAGACAGCGGCTATGAGGAGCACAGCTTCTGTGCGCACCACTTAGCCGGACTGGAGTGACGTGCTCTAATGGCGTGCTCTAATCCATCACCACTTTAAAGAGCACACAGACAGTCTTAGCAGAAGCATTTGCACCTTTCTACACACACACTGCTGAGTGTTAAATAAGTTCTTTCTCAGCTGCACTTATAGGTCTTAACTATGGTTCAGGAACCAGCAATGTCCAGCCTTTTATGTGACAGATGACACTAGTAACACTTACTTACATCTAACCCAGATGACACCAGTAACTTGTACAAATACTCTTTCAAAGACTGGAAGATGTCAAATCTTAGTACAACTGTGTGCAGAAGACAAAGTTCAATGTTCCTGATTATCTCAGACATATTGCTGAAATAATATCTGAAAGACACAAAACAGTAAACAGATATTAGTTCATAGTCATAGTTAAGGTCACAGTCAGATCATTTCAATTCAACACAATTCAGTTACGTTAAATACATTTAAAATCATCTGTATACTATATTTTACATTCAATTTTTTTAAATAATTACTAAATTAATTTATTAATAATTATGTATTAAACATCAATGCAAGTTAGTGACAATCTTGACCACTGCACTCTGTTTTGAAACTATGAAAGACATCTCCCAGGATATCTGCAAAAAGGGGTAGAGAGAGAAATCTTTTTGCCATGAAAGCTTTGTTTATGTGTTAATAGTTAGTGATTATCGCTACACAGAGCAGAGATAAACGACTGGACGTTCTGGTTCACTGGAAAAGAAAAATACTGCCTTCCTCCTGTATGCAACACCTGTTAACAAACCCCACAAAGACCTGCCCACTCGGCTGTGTGACGTGGCATGACAGCCTTTCTTCTGCTGTGATATTGATGTGTATTTATTTTAAGCCTGTGTTTTCTCAAGCTTTGATTCACATGAGCGTGTGTGTATGTGTGTGTGTGTGTGTGTGTGTGAGCATGTGTGTTTGTGTGTGAGTGTGTGTTGTAGAGAAATGAGCAATCAGCGAACTGTGTTTGAGCATGTGCGAAAAGCTTCGTATGGCTGACAAAGCCATGGATGGTTTTTGTGTGCATGTTTTGGGTGTTGAAATATGCTGACTACAAGTGTCTAGACCACAGAGAGCTTTATATCACTGTCACATTGGAAAGGGAAATTGTAAGTAGTCCTGTAACTCCGTCAAAGTGGATTGAGATAGAAAAGCTATATAGTATAGTTTAGCGGTTTGGAATGAGGCAAAGACATTTCATTCTTGTCGGAAAACTAAGCCATGTCTTCTTTGTTCAGGTCCTGGAGGCTACCCGGGTGACCCGTCGAAAAAGCAACATGGCACTTAAATGGGAGGCAGGGATCTACGCAAACGAGGGCGAGGAAGAAGAAGAAGAAGAAGAAGAAGAGGAGTAGACACCGCTAACACCGCCCCCCCTCCCCCCCCAAACATAGGAGTGTGAGCTAAAAAAAATAGGGCGGGGGGCATCTCCACAGGACAACCACATTGTATTTATTTAAGTAAGGGGGTTTCATATCACAAGACCAACTCATCGATGCTGACTGTTGGAGTTGGACATGGAGACACCTGCTGGGGATGTGGACAAGCAGCCGGGGCCAAACATAACGCAGGCCCTTAGTTACCCCCCTTAGTTACCTTCTAGCGGGCCCTTAGTTACCCCTAGTTTCCTACTAGCGGGATCACTTCCTTCCGTTGCTTCAAGGTTTCTGTTTGCAATTTTCTACTTGGTATTTTTTGGAAGCGTGTGCATTACTGGGGAATGTGCTACTCTTGAGCATGGAACTTGATTTTGGGTGATATGCTTGTTGCTTTGGAGCTTTTGAAGACAATTTTTAAGATTGAATGGACACACAAACCTGCCTTTTAGTCATGGAGAGGTCTGTTTTTAAAGGACTGGTTGCTATCAAACGCAACCAGTGTCAGGTTTGGCCCTGGAGTGATGGAGGTTTGGTCCACACATAAGTAGCTACAAGTATAAAGGAATTTGGCCCATTTCTACTGAACCGAAAGGACTAAATATCTATCTATCTAATCATGTTCATTTTCACCTTTGAAACTATTGCTGCACTTCTGCTTTTGATTTCTCCTCAGCATCATTAGAACCCTAATCCTAACCCATTAGAACAGAGGATCCACAGGTTTAGAACCCTAATCCTAACCCATTAGAACAGAGGATCCACAGGTTTAGAACCCTAATCCTAATCCGTTAGAACAGAGGACCCACAGGTTTAGAACTCTAATCCTGACCCATTAGAACAGAGGATCCACAGGTTTAGAACCCTAATCCGTTAGAACAGAGAATCCACAGGTTTAGAACCCTAATCCGTTAGAACAGAGGATCCACAGGTTTAGAACCCTAATCCGTTAGAACAGAGGATCCACAGGTTTAGAACCCTAATCCTGACCCATTAGAACAGAGGATCCACAGGTTTAGAACTCTAATCCTGACCCATTAGAACAGAGGATCCACAGGTTTAGAACCCTAATCATAACCCGTTAGAACAGAGGATCCACAGGTTAAGCTAGAATTACAGGTGTAAAAAGCATGAATTTCCTGTAACATGAAAATAAGCAAATACAGTAGCACCTGGCTAATGAGAACAGGGCCCATGGGTTAGCCAAGGGTTATAGGTGAGGGTCAGGGTTAGGGTTAAAGGTTAGGGTTAGGGTTAAAGGTTAGGCTAACCCTAGGCCCTCTCAGCTCGTCAATCAAGGTCTCAGCATGTTAGAGAGGGCCGTGGAAGTAGGAACTAAGACCAGCGTCTCCAGGAGGGAAATGCCTTTCTGCGCCCGTGCTGTTCTCTATCCACTCCAAAGAGGAAATGAGAGGAGGAGGTGACCAAAGAAAAGAGACAGGATGTTGATTGTTTGTGGATGCTGCACGCAGATGGGCCTACCAGCTGTTCATGGAACATACCTAAAAATGCACTTGATAGTTTTACGAGTGTGGAGAGAGTTTATTTTTGTTTTATACTATAATGTCTTTCAGGGGTGCGTAGTCATGTATCATTAGTGAAGGGAGCCAGTGCAGACAATCAAAGCATGCTGACAGTGATGTTCTGAATGATAACAGTGTTGGTTAACTATCAGAACTGCCAAGATTATGAGACTGGCATTGGATATGCAAAGCTGCAGCCAAGATAAGAAAAACTTGTTATCAATATAATGTTTTTAGTTCATAGACTCATTATTGAGGAGTCTGCACAAATCTAGTCATTAAATGCAATCCTGCTATAAGCCTTAGGCTGGGGATGCACCTGACCACTACTCACTACTAACAATTTCTTTGATTGGTCTGAGCTGTGGGATTTTGTCTGCCATGTTGACTAAAGTGTCACTGGTCATAAAATGTCAATTCAAGGTTGAAAAACTAAATTATATTTATCATTAGCAAAAGTCACATCCATAATAGGGCAGTCAGTGTGGGCAGGTCGTGGGCGTATAAGTGCAAAGAGGATCGATTGTTTTGCTTTTGTCATGTAATGGTTTTGGTGGTTGGGCATATAGGAACACTGTAGTTTCCCTGAGGAACCTGCTTTTCATTACGGGCAAGGAGATGATATGTGGTAACTGCCCAGTGAATGCAGTCGGTTTATTTGCAGACAAGAGAGTCTGCAGGGACTGAGATTACAGAAAGAAAATGAGAAGAGAGAAAGAGAAAGTGTGAATGAACGTGTGAACAAAGGGAAAAATGATAATGACAAGCATTAGTTACAGTGCATTTACATTAGTTACAGTGCATTTCCATAGTTACAGTACATTTCCATAGTTACAGTACATTTACATGTAATTGCACTTGGATAGACAATGATAAATGTTTTAAGAGTCCCAATGCATATGGCCTCTTGGTGTTTGAGCGGAAGTGCTCAAGTTTGAGTAAAGGATTCTTCTTTACAGCGATATGATTTCCGTCTCTCCTCTGCATCATCAGGGACAGTTCTGAAACCAAATGCAATATCTCTGTTTTCAGACAGAAGAATACTGAGCGTGAAAGACAATGACATCATGATTTTTTTTCTTTCAAGAAACAGTGTGTATCCAGCCAGTCAGTCTGTGTTTTACCCAAGCATCTACAAACTTAAGAAATCCATCACCCTGAGACGCTTCCCTTTGTAAAATGTCAAGAATTCCATTGTTGATGAGCATGTACTATTAAAAAAATCTCCTTTTTATATGCATATAATATATATATATATCGATATCGAAAAGTATTTAACGGACTGTTGTTAATGTCCCTTTATAAGTATTCTTTATAGCTTCAGAATTAGACTGGCACATAAGTACATACACACACACACACACACTCACACACAAACACACATACACACACTCACACACACTCACACACAAACACACACACACTCTCCTTCTTGGGAGGTGTTTATTTTTTACTGTGGTCTATGACGTGAACAAGTATATTTACTAGTGTGATGTTGTTAATGCAAAGCGATTGAATTTATATGGTGTGAAGTGATGTAAACAGCCACTCACAGTTACACACACGTCCGTCTAAAGAGAAAGACGAGGTGAGACTGCAGGAATGATGAAGTGTTATTTAGTAGCTGGCTATGCTCAGAGGGGGCTATGTACATGTATATAAAAAGGCTGATGACAATTGCCCTCTTGTTTATTGGAATTGGCAAACCAATTAGGTCTGGGGATATAGGTGTGATGCAGTCCACGCGATTTGTACTCGGGTTCTATGATGTGGAGAATGAATGGTAAACAAGTTGCTTTTTTTACAAGGAGATTAGTATTTTTTATTTGTGCAGTGAGGACAATGTACTTATGGATGGACATTTTTTTTTGCAAATGACTGGCTTTTCAGTAGTGTGTATGCTTTTTTTTAAAAAAAGGAAAAAAAATGATAATTCTATCTTCTGCTAATTGGTGTATCTCGGGAGGGTTGGGGTTGCCAGTTCTTGTTTTTCATGCCAAGCCTACTGTGTGTTCTGCACAAGTGCAGAGGAATCTTGCTTATACTTGCAGCTTGCCTTGCGTGTCCACTTATTGCTGTGCTGTATGTATTTAACTGGCACACACACACACACACACACACAGACACACAGACAGACACACACACAGACAGACACACACACACACACACACACACACACACACATGCACAGCTGATGGTTTCAAGTAGTCAGGTATTGTTTTAGTTGTAGAATACACAAATAGCACAATGTATTTCAAGTATTTTTGATAATAATGCTGAATTGCTCCATATTATGATACCATGCAAATGGATTAAGGGTGATGAGGTTTGATTCTTGAAGCCTTCAAGTGATGGTTACGGTTGGCCACTCTTAGAGTGATGGTTAAAGTTGGACACTCATAGAGTAATCAAATGCATTGTGTAATGATGAGATTTAAGATGTTTGTTTCTGGGAAAGGAATAAGGTTTCAGCATGCCCCCAGTCTTCTTGATTGTGTCATGTGTTCCTGAAGCTGATCTGGGGACAGTATTACAGCACCAGCCCCATGTGCTTTACTCTAGTCATTTAAATATTCACTGTACATTTCTGCAGATCTGAAATATTTACATGGACAACAGGTTGCAGACTCTTTTTGGGGGGATTTAATGGAAGCTGCACAAGAAAAACGTTTTAGCATCACACTTAAAAAAAAAGAGCTGCGGTTGGGCCTCACTTCATAATGGTGGACCTCAATTCCAATATAGTTTAGTACAGTACGCGAGTAAATAGACAAGTCGACAGGAGACTGACCCCAACCCTAAACAAATCCTTAAGGTTAAGCTGAAATGCTTCTTATAACCACGTTTTTTTCAGTAAAGCATACTGTGTAGTAATGAATGAATGAACTGTGTTCTGAACACATATTACTGGAGGACGCATACACACACACACACACACACACACACACACACACACACACACACACACACACACACACACACACACACACACACACACACACACACATAGTACTGGAGGACGCATACACAAACACACACACACACACACACACACACACACACATAGTACTGGAGGACGCATACACACACACACACACACACACACACACACACACACACATAGTACTGGAGGACGCATACATTAAAGTGAAGGGTTGTGTGGATACCTGGCCTCCCAGAACCTCAGAAGCATGACGAAGAGACACTTGAACACATGCAAACACAGTATTAAACCTGTCAATGAAACTGAAGCTATGTAGAGGCCTGGAACTCATCTGCAGGCAGTGAACAGCTGACTTTATTCCCAGTAGCTACGTACGTAGAGGCCTAGAATTCATCTACGGGGAGTGAACAGCTGACTTTATTCCTTAACCAGTAGCTACGTACGTAGAGGCCTAGAATTCATCTACGGGGAGTGAACAGCTGACTTTATTCCTTAACCAGTAGCTGACGCAAAGTGTGGAATGTAGGAATCCTTCACAAAACACACGACACATGCAAAAAGAGGAAATGAGCTGTGATGCTTTTCTGTTGTTAATAGTAATACTGACTATTGCATTATCCAGCGTGATGGCAGGCAGTGTGGCTTACTGTGCTTGTTAAAGGGTTCTGGTTCTGTTAGGGTTCCTGTGTGGAACCGCCAAGTGGTTCTGTTCACAGGAGGAGGGTTAGGGCTCCTGTGTGGAACCGCCAAGTGGGTCTGTTCACAGGAGGAGGTACCAGAGGAGTCCTGAAGAGGAGATGATGATTATGAGAGGATTGTGTTCCCCTGGGTTAATATGTTAACCACTTGTATGTGCATATTCTGCTTATATTGTTTTATAGTTACTGTAAGCCTCACAATTATACACGTATATAATTATTTTCTCATTAAAAAAAATGGTTAATTTGGTTGTGTATTTTGTGTTTGCTTCCTCTTTTAACACTGTTTTGAGAACATGTTCTTGTTTGATGAATAATTTCATACTTTATCCCGTGAATTATTACCAGGGCAAACAGGTGTTTATGTAATACCATAGAAATAGATCCCCCCCCTAGACCTCACATTAAGGTCAATCTTATTTCAGGAAATTAAGTTTACATGGAGTTAGATTTATTGTTAATGATAAAAATCAAGATAAAACGACAACTTTTCTTGTATGTGTCTTGTATGTATCTATAAATGATATAAGGGCTGGAGTCAACCTACCCTTATACTGCGAGTTACAAGCATGTTATGTCTACAATCATTTCAATGTTTTATCAGGAGGGCAAATCTGCGCAACACAGATCTATCACAATCTGTCACTGTCAAATGTTGTAGTTATAGTTGTAGGCTACTATCGACAGAGGTGAATCATAATAAACGAAGACAAAAAAGTCCCTTCTTTTCTGACTAGCAATCTAGGCTAACCACAGGAAGCGAAGGTTTCACAATGTGTTTGAAGATCGTGATCAACTTATATATATATATATATATATATATATATCCTCATATGAAAGACCGTGGTAAACTTGTATTTAATATCTTTTTTATATATACTATATAATCTTAATCTAATCAAATCAAATGAAACTTTATTGTACAGCGCATTTCATACCAGGAGGTAACACAATGCGCCTCACAGAAGGAAAAGGGGTGGCACTGATTTTCCAGAGATAAATAAACAGATAAATACTACAGCGAGTGATAGGGGAGAGATATGTCTTAAGTGCACGTTTAAAGGGTTAGGGTTAGGGTCAGTTTAAAGGTCCCCACCGATTCAGCCATTCTTCAGTATTCTGCCAGAGTATTCCAAAGGCTGGGGGCATAGAAACTAAAAGCTGCTTCTCCATGTCTCTTTGTCCTGGCTTTTGGAACTGTTATAGGCCAGGCAAATTAACCCATTTTGGAGCCAAAAATAGAATTATTTGTCAAATATTTTTTTTTAGCATAGATAATTTCTATGAGGTGTCCAGAACAACATACTAAAAGTCCTAAGAAATCCTAGTTGAGGAAATATGTTTAATTCTCATCAATCTGAGATGTGTGCTAATAATGCATGGCAAAAATACACCTTAAAAATGTAATTTCTTCCTTTACTCCTATCAAAATGAAACTTCACACAATGAAAGTACCCATGAAAAGTAAAAATGTTTGTATTACAAGTTTCTTTTGAAATTAATTTGAATATGCACATGAGCTCTAATGTAATTTGTATTTGAGGCTGAATGTCATATAATATAATATTGTAGCATGTGCATGGCAAGAAAGCCAAAAATACACTTTACTCAGATTGACAGCAATATAATATCATATTATAGCATGTCATGTTATTATATAATAAAATAAAATATCATATGATACTAAACCTGATCAAGGAGCTGTAGGCAGATGGCGCCAGACTGCAGAAAACACACACACCCTAACCCAATACACACACACACACACACACACACACACACACACACACACACACACACACACACACACACACACACACACACACACACACACACACACACACACACACACACACACACACACACACACACACACACACACACACACACACACACACACACACACACACACACACACACACACACAACAGGAGGGTGAAGAGGCAGGGCAACGTGGTGGTAATGTGGTAATGCAGGCACTGGACCTGCCCAGCCGCTTGTCTGTGGCGATTCACCCCCCGCGCAGTTCAGGACAGCGGAGAGGCAGTATATAATTGTATAATGTATATTGTTGTTCCCCCCTCCCAGAGGCATGGACACTGGACACTTTCGTTTCTGTATATAGTTCTGTAGATGTTTTCTGTTCATTTCTATAGTTGTTTAATAGTTGTGTAATTGGTGATTGCAAATAAAAGTTTGTTTACAAGAAAAATGTATGTTTTTCCTTTATTTTTTTAGTGTTTTGTGAATCCTTTGGGACACAAATGTTTTGTGAAACAATTAAAGTACCTCACACATTACTGTATATGAACTTGCATTAAAATATTCAATGTAAAATTATCAATATCTCACTACATAAGGCTAATAAAAGTAATATGCAAACAAATTGTGATTTCCAATAATGAAAATGAACTTACAGTAAATAATACACGGCTCAATTTCTGCTAACGGTGGGACTCGACTTGGGAACCTTGGTCAACTCTTCTCTCATATAAATTCATATATGCATTGAAATACTCAATGTAGAATTATCAATATCTCACCAATATGAGGTTAATAAAAAGTAATAAGCAAAAAAATTGTGATTTCCATTAATACAAATGAACTTTGCAGGTCCCCAGTTCGAAACTGGTTCGAAACAGTCTCTTGTTTAAGGCTGTGGTCTGTCTTGGCACAAGTCCCTCACTAAGCCC